>NW_017307343.1:339608-346657 GCF_000935625.1 Nanorana parkeri
GGGAGGGGGGGGGGCTGATGGTGACGATTGGCCGTCAGTACGGGGGGGGGCGGCGTTGCTGTTTTGCCTAGGGCAGCAGCATTTGTAAATACACCGCTGGGTAGCCCTCTTCGGCCACAAACAATATTGTCTGCTTGTACAAGCTGGCCATAGACTTCACAATCTCCACATCGAGTGTGGATAGTTAAACACCTCTGTCAGGGTGTCACCACTGCCTGCATTGCAGAAGAGGAGATTTCCCCTTCCTTTCATGAAGTGCATGCTTGTTCTTGCTCAGTGCCTTGAGCAACATTGTAGCTGGAGACAGCTAGGTAACTAGCATTTTTAGAAGCAGATTGGCAATGGTAGTGTACCGGCAATGGTAGTGTACCGGCAATGGTAGTGTACCGGCAGTGGTCATGCAACGGCAATGGTAGCGCTACATGCTCACACAATGGGGAAACCCGCCATAGGCCTGTATAGCAGCACTCGATGAGACTTGCTGGTCTATTAAAGCTGATTTTTAATCTGATTATTTTTTGCCTTACCTGATTCCTCCCTCCACCTTCATCAACATGCTAATGACATTTTTTTTTTTTTTGAAAAATCTTTTTATTCATTTTGCATAGTAAACAATTACATTACAGTAACATTCGGGCACCAACATAGCACCCCATTCATACGCAACAGTGTATACATTACGGCATAACGTATGCCAACAACCGTAAAGGACCATGCAAGGTCCAATAACTAACCCTCTGACCATAACCCTCCCCCTCCCCTAGGCACAGGACAGGCTTTCATGACAGATCTCATAGAAGGTGTCTGACGGTAGGGGGAGTGATGGCCCCGGTAGCTAATGACATTTTTAAATAAAACCTTTCCATTTTCATTACATACCTCATACTATACCCAGTGATGTCATCACTGAGTGTCTGTGCTTTTCTATACAATGCAGGTAGATCATGGCTGGTGGGAGGGGCCAGCAGGGTGCTGTACATAGCTGCATGACACCATCACAGCACCCTGTCTCAGTAGTCCTGCCAAGAACCTTCAGCCTGATGCACGCAGTGGGCTGGCCCTTGGGAGGAGTTATGCAAATATAAAAATGCCCTGATGGGTGGGTGTCAGTCTGGAATAGTGGGCATTCCTATGCAAGCTTCCTCTGCATTCTAATGCCCACACATGATGCTGAGCCTCTATGATAAGAAGAACTGAAATGCAATGAACTAAAGTGGGCTGGTCTTTGGGAGGAGTTATGCAAATATCAAAATGTCATGATAGATGGATGTCAGTCTGGAGGAGTGGGTGTTCCTAGGCAGGCTGTGTTTGCATGCAGACCACCCTAGGTAATGCCCACATGTGATGATGAGCCTCCATGATTGAAATAACTGAAATCCAATGAATGAAAGTGGGCTGGCTCTTGGGAGGAGTTATGCAAATGTCATGATAGATGGGTGTCAGTCTGGAGGAGTGGGCATCCCTAGGCAGGCTGTATTTGCATGCAGACCACCCTAGGTAACGCCCACATGTGATGCTGAGTTTCCATGATTGAAAGAACTGAAATCCAATAAATAAAAAGGGGCGGGCCAGGGACAGTCAGGCTGGGGAGGAAACGGCTAAATGAAGCTAGATGTCTTCCAGCCAAGACATGGCATGGCTCTATCTGACTTACTGCAGCTTCTAATGCACATTGTGAAAAGCTCTCAGTGTGCAGTGAAATCAGAGGAAGCCATTTCAGTCCAGGAGAGGAGCCGGTACAACTGTGCAAGACTGAAGGGGAAGGCCGGAGTTCAGCATTGAAGGGTTCTATCACACCTTGCACAATGTTTGCATATGAATGGGTGGTGCTCTCTATATATGAAAAAGCTGCGACTCATTCTCCCAAAAATATTTCCGTCCGCCGCTAGAGTGTTCGGGTTTCGAATGCGGAAAAATGTCTGTGTTAGTGAGAAACTGTTTACAACCTTATAGAATACGTTCATGGTACGTACATGGTGGCATTAAAAGGCAGGCCATGTTCCTGATGCATTTTAAATGCTCCCAAAATACTGTGTCCAAAAGGATGCATTTGTGCTGAATGGCTCAATACACACAAGAGCTTAGTGAAGCCTGTGCGCCAACGTACGGGTACCTGCAGCATGCAACGGCACCCGACACAGAAGCACCTGTCTGCACCTCTGCAGAACGCTGCACCACCCCTCCATACCCGCCGCTCTGACAATAAAAACACAAATGTAATCAGCGTAAGTGAAAAGCAGCAGGAGAGGGAAGACATTAACCAGATGGAAGAAGTCAGATTGACGCCTATAAATTCAGCTAATAACAGCAAAATCTCACCCTGAGCCGACTTCATTTCTAATAAGCTCCCGGATTTTTCCATTGTATTTCCATAAAGGTTCTTTCTTACTCCGTTATGTAATGCAGTTTGGGATTTTAGGGCTACTGCTCCTTTAAGATCGTTGCATCCAGTTCGTGAACGCTAGTCTCACCTCTCCATCTTACTCCCCGTCCCCCCCTTCCTGTCCTGGTTCAGAGATGTCACTGTCACTTCACCACCATTTGTCAGGCTGTCACTTGTGTCCGTGGCACAAATCAATTACATTTGTAATGTAATAACAGTGGGCCAGACTCCACCATAAACATGCCTGTCATCACCTTCTTAAAGAGCCCAACATGTTTATTGAGGTGAAAGGCTGGAAGAGACGGACCTGGGAGTGCGAGTGGAGCGCAGTGAGTGACGGTCCACAGCCGGGAATATATAAATGAGACATTAGCGTGGACAGCAAGTTGTAGATTTAAGAATACATTAAAGAATTAAGAATGTGGCATACCTAGTGTATTCATAAAGAGCCCTAGTACACTGCCAGGGATCCATAAAGAGCCCTAGTACACTGCCACCTTACACTGGGGGTCAATAAAGGGCCCTAGTATACTGCCATCTTACACTGGTGGCCAATAAAGGGCCCTAGTACACTGCCATCTTACACTGGTGGCCAATAAAGGGTCCTAGTACACTGCCACCTTACACTGGGGGGTCAATAAAGGGCCCTAGTACACTGCCATCTTACACTGGTGGCCAATAAAGGGTCCTAGTACACTGCCACCTTACACTGGTGGCCAATAAAGGGCCCTAGTACACTGCCATCTTACACTGGTGGCCAATAAAGGGTCCTAGTACACTGCCACCTTACACTGGGGGGCCAATAAAGGGTCCTAGTACACTGCCATCTTACACTGGTGGCCAATAAAGGGTCCTAGTACACTGCCATCTTACACTGGCGGCCAATAAAGGGTCCAAGTACACTGCCACCTTACACTGGTGGCCAATAAAGGGCCCTAGTACACTGCCATCTTACACTGGTGGCCAATAAAGGGCCCTAGTACACTGCCACCTTACACTGGTGGCCAATAAAGGGCCCTAGTACACTGCCATCGTACACTGGTGGCCAATAAAGAGCCCTAGTACACTGCCACCTTACACTGGTGGCCAATAAAGGGCCCTAGTACACTGCCATCGTACACTGGTGGCCAATAAAGAGCCCTAGTACACTGCCATCGTACACTTGTGGCCAATAAAAGGGCCCTAGTACACTGCCACCTTACACTGGGGGCCAATAAAGGGCTCTATTTCACTGCCACCTTACACTGGTGGCCAATAAAGGGCTCTATTTCACTGCCACCTTACACAGGTGGTCAGTCAACGGTCTTGCTAAAATGGTGGTCAGTGGGAAGAGTGCTCCTTAAACTGGTGGTCAGTGGAAAAGTGCCACTTTGGACTGGTGACCAATAAAGGGCCCTATTGCACTGGTGGTCAGTGACATTTGTTGTCAGTGGAAAAGTGACCCCTTACCCCTCATTGATGGTCAGCGGAGAAGTCACCCCTCATTGATGGTCAGCGGAGAAGTCACCCCTCATTGATGGTCAGCGGAGAAGTCACCCCTCATTGATGGTCAGCGGAGAAGTCACCCCTCATTGATGGTCAGTGGAGAAGTCACCCCTCATTGATGGTCAGTGGAGAAGTGCTACCTTACAATGGTGGTCAATGAAGGATCTTAGCACACTGGTGGTCAGTGGGAAGAATGCTCCTTACAATTGTGGTCAGTGGTCTCCTTACAAGTAGCTGATAAGATTAATAGTGATAGGTTATCTGAAAGGCAGAAATTGCTGATTGCTCGGGGAACCCCTAGCGACCTCTGGAGGAACCCCTAGATTTCCACGGATCACTGACTGATAAAGACTGGTTCAGAGTAATGAGCGGGGCGATTGGGTTAAACCAGGAACTGTCCAGCCAGATATTAGGCCGTGGTGAAGACATGAGAAATGCAAAGTATCACAGCTGCCAGGAAAAGGGTTGCCACCTGTCCAGGATTCACCCGGACAGTCCAGGTTTTGAATGCTGTGTTCGGGTTTCATGGCATCAGAAACCCGGACACAATAAGTCAGGCAGACAGGGGAAACCAAAATTAAGGTAGGGGCTACTGGCCCCCCACTGAAAACAGTCTCAACTGTGATATTTACATATGAATGGGCGGCGCTATTTACATATGAATAAGCTACGACTTATTCTCCCAAAAAAATGTCTGCACGTCGCCTGAGTGTTCGGGTTTCGCTTGAAGAAAAGGTGGCAACCCTAGCCAGGAACGCCGGCCAAACTGGACGATATTGGGCCTGCTGTGTGAGCTGCAAATGGCAAACCTCTGCGTGTTAACCCTTCGTAGTCACCAACATATTAGTATAGTTTCCAGAGACAAACTGCTGGAGAAAATCCATGTTCCATGGACTCAGCAGGCTGGGCAGATATTGTCCAGGGGGATCCCGATTGTCTGAGAGTTCCGAGTGTTATGACATTATCCACCCCGAATACTGACAGTCAGTTTACAGTATATGAATTTCTAGATTCTTCACCAATCACACACCTCCAGAGGAATCAGAACAGGAATGGGGGGGAAATTTGTGCCAATGAGAGATTTAATCTCACTTCCTGCGGTCTCTCTGATACAGGAAGTGAAATATAATAGTTCAATCTATAGATATGTGATTAGCTTTATAAAGCAGTAAATGTGACATTCACCAGATATTCACCAAAAGCCAATCTTTCAGGAGCATTTATTGATTAACCTCAGTGAATGTTTGGTGAATGTCATATTCACTGCTTTATAAACATACACCCCTTTAAGTTAAGCACTTAAAGTGATAGCAAAATTAATTTTTTTAAACTATTTCCCATGCTGGTGAAACCACTTACAAGGGATGCTGCTCCTTGATGTTTAAAATGTTATTTTCCTGCAGAATCAGCTGATCCACTAAACACTGGTCCCGACTTCCTGTATTATGGAGCATCCTTTCCCTTGCAGGGTCCTATGGAGCCACCCTTGTGTGTGCTAGTAAGCTGTGTGTGTTCCCACAAACACACAGACACAACAAGTCAATCCACTGCCTTCCTCCCTTCTCCAGGTTAGTAGATGGACGGCTGATGTAGACTGCTCTGTCCCTTGTGATCTTGTACTGGACAGGAAGTTCAGGGAAGCCGAGATGTGAGAGTTGGAGCTATTCAGAAATATGATGACTGTGCACTTGGGCAAAAATTTAAAGAAATAGTTTGCTGGTCAATGTATATTTGTTTCATCTGTTTGATATATTCCTTAATAGTCACAAAGGATATAAATCTACTTTTTGTGCATCCATTGCCGCTGCAAACTCGGATACTAGCATATAAAGGTAGTGGTGACATCATCACTGACCAGTCACCCTGCACAAGGAGAGAGAGCAGCAGTGAGCGGTCTTTATTACAGGAGGGGGCGGAGACAAGACCAGTCACCCGGCCCAAGGAGAGAGAGCAGCAGTTACCTGTCTTTATTACAGGAGGGGCGGATACGAGACCAGTCACCCGGCCCAAGGAGAGAGAGCAGCAGTTACCTGTCTTTATTACAGGAGGGGCGGATACGAGACCAGTCACCCTGCACATGGAGAGAGAGTACAGCAGTGAGCGGTCTTTATTACAGGCTCCAAGTCTCACGCTGGATTACTGCACTGATCTGGAGGAAATACACAAAACTCACCAAGGGGATCATTTAAGTTCCTTTTATAAATGAACCCCTTGATGTTACCAATTCTTCAAGAGCATAAAAAAAGAATATTGGATCCCCACAGCTCTAAAAAATTTTTTAAAAAAACAACATCTCCGGCTACTACACTCACCTGATCTCCGGTGATGTCCCCAACAAACTCACCAATCCAGCGTTCCTCCGCCCAGCGTCATTCAAACCACTTCCTGTGAGCCCAGGGTGTCAAAGCTTCACCCCCTCCCTTTCTCTGGGCTCAGGAGAACTATACAGAGTGCAGTATTTAGAATCCCTCCGCCAAAGGAAGAAGGCGGCGAAGAGGACCTGTGACGTCAACGGACTGGACTGAAGGCGAAAAGTGATTCACTATTGCTTGAGGGCTTGTTCACACCAAGTGCGGAGCACATGCAGAGCAGTTACAGAACGCATCAAAAATACATCCGATGTATTCCAATGGTATTTTGGGCTCTAGTTCACATAGGGTTGCCACCTTTTCTTCAAGCGAAACCCGAACACTTTAGCGATGCCCTGACATTTTTCAGGGAGAATGAGTCGTTGACTCGTGGCTTATTCATGTAAATATCACAGCTGAGATTTTTTCAGTGGGGGGCCAGTAGCCCCTATCTTAATTTTGGTTGTCCCTGTCTGCCTGACATCTTGTGTCCGGGTTTCTGCTGCCATGAAACCCAGACATAGCATTCAAAACCCGGACTGTCCGGGTGAGTCCTGGACAGGTGGCAACCCTAAGTTCACAGCACAGCGTTCAGCTACAGAGCATGTGGAAAAACTGCAGCAGGCCCTATTTTTTCTGCTCTGGAACGCACCAAAACGCATGCAAACGCTCTGGAGGGCACTGGACTACGCCTGAAAGCCCATTTTAGGCTAAAAAAAACCCAGACCGGAACGCATCAAAAACTTGTCAAAACGCACTGCAAATGCAGAAACTCATCCATATCTGGTCTAGGTTTGTGTGAACAAGCCCTGAAGGTGGGAGGGGGGGGGGGG
>NW_017307343.1:347061-366536 GCF_000935625.1 Nanorana parkeri
CGGGTGGAACAGACCACAAGCCTGTAGCTGGGTTTTAATGTGTAAAGAAAGATTGTATATCAATAATTAGGAAATACAAAGATATAAAAACAGATACAATGTTTAAGAACAAAACAAAAAGGGAGTGATAATAACAACCGAACACTATTCCACTATTCCCCTTTAAATACCAATGTTGAACGTTTTGCAGCCACAAGCGGCGGTGCCTTGGTGAATGCAGACAGTTGTTTCTGGGACATGGCGGTGGAACGGCGAGGAGCTCTGTGTGTGTGTGACATCGCAGCACCTGCAGCCCTGTGTCTGCGCTCAGAGAGCCATTGTCCTCTCCACTGGCCGGGTCCCCCGCAGCTGCAGCGCCGCTCTCTAGCTGAAGAATGAGCCTCCGATTCATATTTAAAGAGGCAGATGTCTCTGTGCCCGGCGGGAGAATGGGCCCCTTGTCCCGTCCTCTATTCAGCCTCCTCCACCACTGAACCCGCTTTGTTGGATTGTGTCTTGTTAATGAGCAGTTAACAAAATATTTTTATAAACTTTATGTAAACATTGGCGCCCATTCACCATCCGCCACAATGGCCTTTGGATCGCCGCTTGTCAATTAAAGGGAGACCTATAGACTTGTTCAAGTTCTTTCTTTGTTTCCTGTAAGTTATGTGCATGTGATTAGCTTAAAGGGGGAGTCCACGGGATCCCCGATTTAGCTAGATGTTACATAAAGTTGAACTCCCGGAAAGAAAATAAATACAACGTTGAAATGTTCATAAAGGAATTATTTTAACCTGCAAGAAGATGTGTAGTTTTGTCCATCCAGTCCTGAGATTTACACAGGACAGTCAGGTCAGTGACCTGTTTTTTTGTGATCTGTATTAAGTAATACCGCTTGGTCGCCTCCCTGCCCCTAACCTGTGATTGGACATTATGAGCTATTGCACAATGCACCTAGTGTGCGTTACCATGTTCTAGGTGCATTGCACATCATTTGAATGGCACCCCAACACACCTCCTGGCCGTCGTGTGCTGCACTGCAGGTCACTGCAATCTAAGTGTAGCATTATATCACACAATACTGTGCTATTAACGCACGTTATTGCACAGCGCACCTAGTGTTGCCATTCATTCCAATACCATGCCAATGCACCCCCAGCCACCATGTGTTGCATGCCATCGCTCAACGCACTAGTGTTGCCATTCATTCCATTGCTATGCCAATGCACCCCCAGCCACCATGTATTGCATGCTACTGCACAACGCACCTAGTGTTGCCATTCATTTTAATGCCATGCCAATGACCCCCCCCCTTCCAGTTATTGTGCATTGGTTTGGAAAAAAGTAGCCCATGCAATTTTTTTTACCACAACACATGGTACTGTGGTGCCGTGCATTGCAGCACACTGCCCCCAGGAGGTGCATTGGGGTGTCATTCAAATTAATGGCAATATAACTCACCTAGCACATGCTTTGTTGTGAATGGGCCCTGAAGAAGCAACAGTAGACCAATAAGCTCATCCCTTTGCGCTCTTCTCCTGTCAGCATGTTCCTTGTCAGCATGCTTGCACCTGATTGGCTCTTAGTGCTGCCCCCTCCCCACTCTAAATCTGAGTTTGATTGCGCAAAGGATGTAGTCTCCCATCACACTTATGCATCTGCACCATCTTGCGTGTTTGTTGCATGTTTTTCATGCGTTATGTGTTTTTGCTTTGGCCAATGAAGGTGAAATAAGGTATAAGTTGCTAGTGAGTGGGGGTTTGTTGTCCTAATGCAATAAAGTGCATGTTTCATCCGGGGCGTCCCGAGGCCGGGTGTCACCTGGATCGGGGACCGAGTGACACTCCGCACTGACGTCATGGCGCATGTGCGATGATGTCATGGGACATGCACGGTCATCTTGTGCACGCCTGCCTGTGGCCATCTTGGTGATGGACGCCGGCAGAGAGAGGAGGGGACGTTCACCCGGCAGCATGAGGCATGCCACCGGGTCCCCTCCTGTCTCCTGACACTGTCGGGCTCTGGGTCCATGACCGAGTGCCCGACTTTTCATAGGAGGTGACACCAAAATGACTGTCAGTCATTTTGGGGTCACCCCTCCAACAGTGGCACCCGGGTGCAGGCCGCATTCCCCTGCACCCCCCCTTGTGATGCCACTGTGTTTCATGCATTTCCATTGATGTGCATTGGGCCAAAAAACACATAGAAGGGAATTTATCAAAACTGGAACAGCTGTGAATGACAACCAATCAGCTTCTCTCTTTCATTTTCAAATCTTAACTGAACAAACAGAAGTGAGAAGCTGATTGGTTGCCGTGCACAGCTGCTCCAGTTTTGATAAATTCCCCTCACAGTGTAGCACCTTCCCAAATAACGCACTGCACCACACCATGCTGCATAGGTGTGAACGGCCACCATAGAGAATAATGGGATTTCCATTGTCGGGCATTGCAGTGCGATGGCGCGTCATTGGTGAACTGCTGCATGTCCTGACGGCTCTTCAATAAGTGACAAGATTATTCCGGGAAAGTGAAACTGAATAATTGTCTTTTTTTAATCAACATAAACATTTGTTTAATGTCTGAACTCATTCTGGGGAACAATTGCTCGCGGCCTCCAGCCCCGCGCCTGGAATTCAGTAAAAAGCGCTAACATGTTCCATTGTCCTGGGCAGTCTTGCGAGCAGCAACTCTGATTAACATAGACGTTCGCAGAACAAAATGTTGGCGGGGGATTCGGGGACAATTCAGCAGCTCGCGGATGACTCACATCAAACTCAAACCATATCTGAAGTCTTGTAGATCCTGCCAAGAGTACGGAGGAAGATCCCGCTCTCCTGCACCTTCCCCGGCAGGCACTTGATGACTGCAGAGCGGTTTGTTTTTTCCCATTCCGAACGTTTAAAGCTCGCCAACCCTGAGAACATTCCTTCTCCATCTCGTTGCATTTTTTAGATGTTTGAAAGCCGGGGTAGTTAATTCAGATTCAAGGAGGTCTGGAGAGTAACATTTTCAACGAGCCGAGGTCCAAATCACAGTCCGGACAGAACAGCCACTAAGCCCGAGCCCATGTGATGTTGTAACATTTTGTCCTTTCTCAGTACTTTGTCAGGACATTTGTGCACCTGATGGCATCCCCATATATCTCACACCCTAGGGAACCACTCCTTGTCCTCAATCTTAAAGGGAACTATGCCATCAAATACAACGAGTAGGTTTGTACAGATATGATGTTACATTTCAGTCAATTCAACGTCCATTATAGGATGAGGTTCCATAACTTTATACTCTATCAAGATGTGCCACAAGTCCAGACCTATTATATCATTTTATGAAGAGAGACAAATATATTTTTCTGAGGGCCATAAGAGGACCTTAAGCTTCAGCTCACTATTTACCCTTCATGGGTCCATTGCATGCAACGAATAAATCCATTGTGCCTCCTTATGAAGGAAGATCCTGAAGACCTTAAGCTTCAATTAACTATTTACCCTTCATGGGTCCATTGCATGCAAGGAATAAATCCATCATGCCTCCTAATGAAGGAGAATCCTGAAGACCTTAAGCTTCAATTCACTATTTAACCCTTCATGGGTCCATTGCATGCAAGGAATAAATCCATCATGACTCCTAATGAAGGAGAATCCTGCCCTTATCCACTTAGATAGTTGCAAACAATATACTTCATTGGATTGGAGTCCTTCTGCAGATGAATTATGATAGACCCAAAATGTTTCACCAAGTGGCTTTTCTCTTTCTTCTCCAAAAATGTCCCTCAAATGCTCTCCAATCCGGAATCTCACCTCCCACTCTGTCTTACCATTGTACATTTTACTACATGGACCCCTGATCTGATAGGTCACATACGAGGTGCTACAGTTTATAAATGGTCTAATATTGTATATTGTTTCATCATTTTTCCCCCAAAAATTATTTTTTCCAATGCGTTTGCACACCTGACATTGACCACTTTTGTGGCTTCTCATTTTATCTGTTCTCTTCCTTTCCTAATATAAACTCACTATGGGCTAGAACGTCCAGCAGATTTGTGGCTCATCCAGCCACCAGATTTGGTTCCAGGCCAACAATCTCAGTCAGCCCTTACACCCTGGAGGAAGAGCAGGAGAAAGTAGAGATAATAAGTGGGGAGGAAAATAAGAACATCATTACTCTTACAAATATTAAATTAACAAAAGGATCACATTTCCCCTTCCAAATGAAGGATCAGGTTTCTCTCCAACAAACAGAGGGGACACATATGAAATATATAAGGATCCGTGCCTGGTTCGAAGAAAAGTAAATTATAGATTACTGTAAGGAAAGAAAAGTGAGGTTAATATTCCAGGTAGGGGGGCGACAATGTCACAGGAAGATCCAGTTGGCAAATACCTCCTTGAGAATTTACATGGAGAAAGATAGATCTCCTCTAAACTAATAGACAATCCCAAACCTTTAGATGTAAGAAATCAATCAAAAACAATGCCACCGATCCGTAGCAACAAGTATATGGAGATCTTTGAATCTATAACAAAGCAATTGTCCAAAATTAGTTGGAAGGATGTGGGTGAAGGTGATCTCTCAAAGGGTGAAAGATGGACATTAAGGAGGTTATTCACAAAGCTGCCGAATGCAGACGAGTGAATAACCGACCCGAAGTGAACCGAACCAAACAACGTTGGCTTTTATGGCACGTCGGCTGAAATCAGCCATACATCAGCGGTCAGCGGAAAATGCTCTGCATGTTCGGCTGAGCCGAAGTGCAGAAGGACTTTGACTCAGCCCAAAATCTGGATTAGCTGAGCCGAAGCTCCCGCAGCTCACTTGCTGGCGTTCGTCCCTATTCTTATAGGGGCAGAACGGCAGTGAGTGAATAGTCTAATGCCGTCAAGCGGCATTCGGCTGCTCAGTACCTCCGTGGTACCAAGCAGAATAGAAAATCAGTGAAAAGAGCTAAAAAAAAAAAAAAGAAAAGGGTTGAAAAAATATTTTTCAAATGTAAATAAATAGTTAAGGTAAAAAAAAATAAAGAAAAAAAAACAATTGGGAGGAGCTAGCAGTGACATCTAGCTCCGCCCAACTGTTTCCTATTGGCCGGCACATGGTAGAGTCTTCACGGCCGGCTCCGCCCAGCTGTTATTGTTTAATGACAGATCAGCATCCTCAGGTCATTTGGATCTGATCTGTCATTACAACTGGGAGGAGCCAGCTGTGAGATCAGAGCTGGCTCCGTCCAGCTATTTGTGGGGCTTACAGCTGGCCTACGGCAGGCCATTCGCCCCGCTTCGGCTGTCACTTCAGCATATGCCTTCGGCTCGGCTGAGCTGTTCGCCCGCCTTCGGCTGCTGTATGGACTGTGAATAGACTGAACCGGCCGAAGAGAGCCGAAGGATCAGCTGAAGCTACGGCTTGCTCCTTCGTGAATAACCCTGTATGTGAATCTAGGGGAGAGGTCTTGGTGAGAAAATTTACTTACAGATGTGAGCTATGTAGAAGAGATAAGGGAGAAGTCTTCTTATGAGTTGCTGGAGTCTAACCCCTACCCTAGTGCTAATGAGATGTTACCATTGGCCCTTCAGGAGAAGTCACCAACTATAAAAAGATTGGGAGGAGGTGGGGGATTATAATATCCACACTTTGTACATAAGAATATGCCAAAACCCCATGGAAGGTCAATTTCCTCCGGTCTGGGAGAGCCTCTCAAATGAACTGGTAGTTTCTTGGATAGAAAAGACTCGGTCACAGACTTGCCATTATTTATACTGGAGATGCCTATTGGAGAATAATGGTTGAGTGCCTCGTACAGGGGATAGAGGGGGAGCCACTCTATAGGTCTATTCCCTTATGAAGTGGTATGAATGCAATAACACAGTGGTTGGATCACTTTTTGATTCACATAATTCTTCATCAGATTATTGCAATTAATCCTGAAAACAATATAAATGCCAAACCTTCATAAAATCACTCAAAAAAACAATACTTGGGGGTTGACTTATACATTTTCCACCCAGCTATATGCTGGACGAATGCCGTTCACACGGCTTTCCTGCCACTAGATGGAGCTGAGGAGCATAGGAAATCGCTGGGCTCCTTGGCTCCATCTAGTGGCAGGAATGGCGCACAAACCGTATTCGTCCAGCTATATCTATATGCTGTGTGGAAGATTTATAGATCAGCATCACATGTGGGTGTTACCTAGGGTGGTCTCCATGCAAATGCAGCCTGTCTAAGAATGCTCACTCCTCCAGACTGACATTCACCCATCAAGGCATTTTTATATTTGCATAACTCCTCCCAAGAGCCAGCCCACTGCTTGCATCAGGGCCTAGGCTCTCGAGAGAAGTACTGAGGCCAGGACCCCAAGCAGATTTTTATTTTTAAATATTTTAACATTTTCATCTAAGTGGCTTATGAGGATATTAGCTTTCTTTCTACTAAAATCGCTTTTTTGTAAATAATAATTATAATTTTATTCATTTGGATTATTTAAAGGTTTAGATATAGTTTATGTGCTGGGTCATACTACATATGAAATTCTGCATATTAAAAGAAATTCCCATTGTTAAACATTGTGAGGTCTGGGTATCCCCTAGCTTTATTTTTATGTCATTTGAAGGTAGGCATTTTCTATTGTGCTGTTGCACCTCCCATTAAATAGGGGTCTATATATCAGATTATGGCCAGTGGATGGAGCAGAGGAGCTGAGGAAATATATACCCTTTTCCTGTGTTCCTCAGCTTCATCTAGTGGCCATAATGTATTATTACAACACACTACATTGCAACTGGGAAAAGCTCCATCTAGTGGCCATGATGTATTATTACAACACACTACATTACAACTGGGAAAAGCTCCATCTAGTGGTTGTGATATATTATTACAACACACTAAATTGGAACTGGGAAAAGCTCCATCTAGTGGCCATGATGTATTATTACAACACACTACATTGGAACTGGGAAAAGCTCCATATAGTGGTCATGATATATTATTACAACACACTACATTGAAACTGGGAAAGGCTCCATCTAGTGGTCATGATATATTATTACAACACACTACATTGGAACTGGGAAAAGCTCCATCTAGTGGTCAGCAGGGCAGAATTTAAGGCTAAAACTGAGCCCCTGATTGCAGTAAAAACCCTGACAGGGTGTTCTAATCCTTCCCCCAATATAAAACTAGAAAGAGAAGATTTTGCTATACACATTAATGTTGGTAATAATAATACTGTATTTTTGTTGATGACAGAAGGGGGTAGGTAGACCACGGGTAGGGAACCTAGGCCCTCCAGCTGTTGTGGAACTGCAAATCCAATGAGGGACAGCAAGACTCTAACGGCCACAGGCATGACTCCCTAGAGGGAGAGGTGTGATGGGATTTGTATTTTCAGCACAGCTGGAGTGCTGAGGTTTCCTACGATAAATGTAGGGCTTGGTAGACAAACATTGACACTCCAGCTGTGGCAAAACTACAAATGCTATCATGCCTCTGACTGTGGGAGTTATGCCTGTAACTGTCAGTCTTGCAGGGCCTTATGGGACTTGTAGTTCCATAACAGCTGGAGGGCTGACGTTTGGATACCCCTTCTGTAGAACCTATACAAAGAGTATTATCTATGAGCAGCACCTAGGGCTGCCTGGACTCTGAATCTACGTGCACATCTGTCTGCTTATTACAAGTATTTATATTGTGTCTACAATTTACACAGTGCTTTACATCCTGCACATTTGTATCAGCCTTGACTATCAAGGACAGGGGTGGGCAACTCCGGCCCTCCGTCTGTGCTTTAACTACAAATCCCAACATGCCTTTACAAGTCACGCCTGTAACTGTCAGTCTTGCAATGCCTCATGGGACTTGTAGTTCCACAACAGCTGAAGGGCCGGAGTTGACTGTCCCTGCTTAAGAAGTTTACAATCTAAGGTCCCTGTTGGGACGATTAAGCCAAAGAAGCTACCACTGTGGGAGGAAATCCATGCAAGCAGATGGAGAACATGCAAACTCCATGCAGATAGAGTCCTGGCCAGGATTTAAACCAAGGACCCCAGTGCTGCAAGGTAGAAGTGCTAACCACTAAGTCACCATGCAGGTCAGCGGTGATATCTGATCATTCCATCGGGGATCAAGCATTGTCAGTCACTGCCATCACTCCGATGTGTGCTCCCCTCTCTACCCTGTGTGCGGATTTCAGCACCACGGCTCCCAGTGACAGCTGCCCCGTCACCTGTTCCTGCTCAGACAGGCGCAGCTGTGCCAGCCACCGTCCCCGTGACTTCAGCGCCGCGTCCAGCTCTGGAAAAACAAAACTCATCCCATTTGTGCTGCAGCCTCCAGCTGCCCCTTTCCCCTTCCATCACCACGCTCGGCCTGCATACATTACATGACGTTATCTTGGGACGCTTTCCCTCTACTATTGTTAAGGGGGTCGGCCCGCTGAAAACCGATATCCTGCGATGGGCGCACGCCAGCGGCTTGAATCACTCGCAGCGTCGCATTGTCCACGTTTTCAGCCCAGTTCCTCTCCTGGTTTCACAACTCAATATAAATATGGACTGTTCATCTATATTGTATACAAGAGATTTAATGGGACACCCTGCCCCCGCAGTGCTGCGCAGACAGCTGCATTGGCACTGCACACATATGTACATACCAACATGCTTACACACAACACTTGAGCGTAGTGCAGCTAAAAAGTGGGTGTGGCTTGGTGGAAGTGGGTGTGGTTAAATCACCAAGAGGAGTGGCTTAATCATAGTGAATATGGTAAAATAGATACATTTTATGGAAAACGTATCTATTGATTTAACAGGCCTACTAACACGTACCAAGAGATTGCTGGAAACTGGCAACCCGTTTCCAGTGGCTGTCAGAGACCGCCCACTTATTTGCAGAGACTGTTGAGGCTTCTGCAACAACCAAAGAGCGTCGGAGGCTGCCAACGTATTCACAGAGGCAGTTAGAAGCTGAAGAGGTTTTCCCAGAGGCAATAAGAAGCTGCCAATCTATTCAGGGGCTGCAGAGGTAGTTGGGAATGTTTTACCAGAGACTGTCAGAGGCTGAAAATGTCTTCTCAAAGACAATCGGAAGCTGCGAACACATTCCCGTCAGGGGTAGGTAAACTGTGGCCCTCCAGCTGTGGCAGAACTACAAATCCCATTAAGCATTGCAAGACTCGAGAGCCAGATGCATGGTAGGATTTGTAGTGTCACCACAGCTGGAGTGTCGGAGTTTGCCCGCCCCTGCTATAGACCATCAGAAGCTGCAAAAGGTGACTGCTGGCTACAGAGGTGTTCACAGAGACATCTAGAGGCTTGGAATATGTTTCCAGAGCAACATGCTGGCAGAGCTTACCAACATATTGTCAGAGATTGTCAGAGACTGTCAGAGCTGCTGACATGCCCTCCTTTTCTTATGGCCCAGTAACAATTGCACTGACATCCTCCCCCCCCAGTGCAGGTTTTGGTAGTAGAAGTATTCCCAGAGAGACAGAGGAGGCTGTCAGAGGCTGCCATTGTTTTCCCAGAGACCTCAGAGGTGTTACAAGATACAGTGGCTGCAGAGGTGTTCTCAGAGACAGTCCGAGGCTGCAGAGGTGTTCTCAGAGACAGTCAGAGGCTGCAGAGGTGTTCTCAGAGACAGTCCGAGGCTGCAGAGGTGTTCTCAGAGACAGTCAGAGGCTGCAGAGGAGTTACAAGATACAGTCAGAGGCTGCAGAGGAGTTACAAGATACAGTCAGAGGCTGCAGAGGTGTTCTTAGAGACAGTGAGAGGCTGCAAAGGTGTTCTCAGGGACAGTGAGAGGCTGCCAACATATTACCAAAGACTGTCAGAACCTGTAGAGATGTTCCCAAAGACAGTCAAAGACTGCAGAAGTGTGCCTGGAGACGGTCTCTATATTTGATAATATGTTAGCCACCTCTGACAGTCTCCGGGAATACAATGGCAGCCTCTGACATCCTCCTCTGAGACCATCATGGGCTGAAAAGTGAGAGACAGTCAGATAATACACAGGTGTTCTCAGAGACAGTCAAAGGCTGCAGAAGTGGTCCTGAAGACATTCATAGGCTGCCAATACATTACCAAAGGCTGTCGGGAACGTTCTTGAAGACAATCAGAGGCTGCCAACATATCATAAGAGACTGCTTTATCTTTTCTCAGAAACAGAAGCTGCTGAAATGTTTCCAGAGAAGTATTCTCAGTGACTGTCAGAGCTCCCCACATGCCCTCCTCTCCCTCCCGGTCTGGTGACATTGTTGTATTGCGGAGAGGTTTTGGTAGAGCCGGTTTAGGACATTGGGTGTAGAGTCTTCTTCAGGTTATTGGAAGGTGGAGGCCTCTTTTAAAGAAGTTCATCTAATAAGCGGTCTCATTACCGGGGCTGAGTGGAGATCTCCTCGAAGTGTCTCAGTAATGAATGTCTATAGACACGGCTGTGTATGTTACGGAGCTGGAACTCGGCTGGAACCGTTTAGAAGAAACAAATATTGGGCCAGTGATTCATTTAATGGGAGATCATACGTGTGTGTGTGTCTGTGTCTGTGTGTGTGTGTGTGTCTGTGTGTGTGTGTGTAGTTTGCCGGATGCAGAACATTTGCTGTATCACACACCGGGCACTATGGATATCGGGGGATTGGTACTCTGCTCTAAAGAAGATGCAAAATGTTGATAATCAGTCGGAAAGCCGAACTCACATAGATGAGAAATATAAGAACACGACGGGGGGATCTGACATCTCAACTCAATCAAGAATTACGGCCTATCTGCCCTGAATTGTAACATGTTCTCCCTGGTTGCTGCCCCCTCTCTATGATCTTGCTGTGGCCTCACCCACATATGTATGTGCTCGAAAACAAGAAACTTGTAGAGCACTGAACCATGTAACAAGAGGCTGTAGTCCCACCAAGAAACATCAAAGGAAGGCTGCTTACTATGGATCGAATACACGCAACATTGGTACTCTAGCTTTAGGTGGGCACCAGTAGGTTAGATCCCTTGAAAAGTTCAAAGAAGATGTGTTGATGGATGAGGTATTTGGTATGTATTTTGATATTATGGTTAAAGAGCAACTGAAGACAAAACTTTATTTAGTTTTGGATAGAGTGGAGAGAGATTAGAACCCCTGACAGGTTTTATTGGTATCGGTGTCCTCGTTAGGGAGATTGAAAGTATCCATCAGAGCTGGAATAGATGGGAAATCTCCTAATGGGGGTACTAGTTCTAGTGGCCCCACCAGGGGTTTCTCTCAGTTTGGAGGGATTTCCTCTTCCAATGGGGACACTAGTTCTAGTGACCCCACAAGGGGTTTCTCTCAGTTTGGAGGGATTTCCTCTTCCAATGGGGACACTAGTTCTAGTGACCCCACAAGGGGTTTCTCTCAGTTTGGAGGGATTTCCTCTTCCAATGGGGACACTAGTTCTAGTGACCCCACAAGGGGTTTCTCTCAGTTTGGAGGGATTTCCTCTTCCAATGGGGACACTAGTTCTAGTGACCCCACAAGGGGTTTCTCTCAGTTTGGAGGGATTTCCTCTTCCAATGGGGACACTAGTTCTAGTGACCCCACAAGGGGTTTCTCTCAGTTTGGAGGGATTTCCTCTTCCAATGGGGACACTAGTTCTAGTGACCCCACAAGGGGTTTCTCTCAGTTTGGAGGGATTTCCTCTTCCAATGGGGACACTAGTTCTAGTGACCCCACAAGGGGTTTCTCTCAGTTTGGAGGGATTTCCTCTTCCAATGGGGACACTAGTTCTAGTGACCCCACAAGGGGTTTCTCTCAGTTTGGAGGGATTTCCTCTTCCAATGGGGACACTAGTTCTAGTGACCCCACAAGGGGTTTCTCTCAGTTTGGAGGGATTTCCTCTTCCAATGGGGACACTAGTTCTAGTGACCCCACAAGGGGTTTCTCTCAGTTTGGAGGGATTTCCTCTTCCAATGGGGACACTAGTTCTAGTGACCCCACAAGGGGTTTCTCTCAGTTTGGAGGGATTTCCTCTTCCAATGGGGACACTAGTTCTAGTGACCCCACAAGGGGTTTCTCTCAGTTTGGAGGGATTTCCTCTTCCAATGGGGACACTAGTTCTAGTGACCCCACAAGGGGTTTCTCTCAGTTTGGAGGGATTTCCTCTTCCAATGGGGACACTAGTTCTAGTGACCCCACAAGGGGTTTCTCTCAGTTTGGAGGGATTTCCTCTTCCAATGGGGACACTAGTTCTAGTGACCCCACAAGGGGTTTCTCTCAGTTTGGAGGGATTTCCTCTTCCAATGGGGACACTAGTTCTAGTGACCCCACAAGGGGTTTCTCTCAGTTTGGAGGGATTTCCTCTTCCAATGGGGACACTAGTTCTAGTGACCCCACAAGGGGTTTCTCTCAGTTTGGAGGGATTTCCTCTTCCAATGGGGACACTAGTTCTAGTGACCCCACAAGGGGTTTCTCTCAGTTTGGAGGGATTTCCTCTTCCAATGGGGACACTAGTTCTAGTGACCCCACAAGGGGTTTCTCTCAGTTTGGAGGGATTTCCTCTTCCAATGGGGACACTAGTTCTAGTGACCCCACAAGGGGTTTCTCTCAGTTTGGAGGGATTTCCTCTTCCAATGGGGACACTAGTTCTAGTGACCCCACAAGGGGTTTCTCTCAGTTTGGAGGGATTTCCTCTTCCAATGGGGACACTAGTTCTAGTGACCCCACAAGGGGTTTCTCTCAGTTTGGAGGGATTTCCTCTTCCAATGGGGGTACTAGTTCTGGTGACCCCACAAGGGGGTTCTTTCACTTTATAACAATTTCCTCATCAATGGGGACACTAGTTCTGGTGACCCCACCAGGGACTTCTCTCACTTTGGAGGGATTTCCTCTCACTTTCTCACTACCAGACAGGATGTGAAGGGCATTTCCCCCCCCAAAAAAGCTGATGGAGGGTTTAACCCTTCCTTACTCTATCAAAAAAAAAAAGACACAGTGGCGATCCTTTGGACGCAACTCAAAAGCAACAGGATCCCTGGGATGGCAAATAAACCAAATGACTGCCTTCTATGGCATGGCTCCCTTTCTGGCTGGACCATGGAGGCATCACTGCTTCTTCATTGGCACTCAAGATTCTGCAGTGCTTTGGCCATCACGGGAATTATGCCATATGCCAGGTGAAACGTCTATTTAGTGGTCACGTTGCTGGTAAGTTGGCACTAGTGGCAGGATCGCTAGTCTGACATTGGCTCAACGGTGGCCAAGGTTGGGCAGAAGTAACAATTCCGATGGAGATACTTTATAACCAGAGTCCTCAGGAGCTATGAGGAGCCAGCGTGTGCTTTGACATTCCCATGCAGAACTGAAAACTGGCCTATGAGGGGTTAACATGGCAGCCTGATCCCCAGCTAGTGGCATTAATATATAAAAGATGTTTTTTTGCGCAGGGAGTGAGCGGAGTGGTGCTCTGTGTAATCTGGGATGAGTTTGGTCAGCTCCGCTCTGCGGGGAAGTACACCAGTGATTTGATAATTGTCCCCGTGCCAGCGATCAGGCTTCCACCTCATGGCGGGCCCCATACCGACAAACACTCAGCGCCCATGTGTGCCAGGATACGGGAAATGTATCCCTCTGTTTATTCTAACACAAATGTGGGATGGCGTGGAGCCAGAGCAAAGCCTCACTACAGACTGCTGTATTTACTGCTCCGCTACGAGACACGGAGAACATCTGAGCCTGAGAGCTTGGCTGCGGCTATTTAAAGAACGGTGTGAAGTGGGATGACTTTCTCTGGGTGACATTAGGGCCCCCAACCAAACATATTCTCATGCCAACCCCTAAAACCTTTTGGATCCATATTTATTATTTTCTATCAGTGTCCCATTATCCATTGGGTAGATTTTTCTTCACTTCCTGTCTTGTTCACACAACAGGAAGTAAGAGGAAATCTCTCCAAAGTGCTCTTAGGCAACTGTTATAGGAAAAAGTGTCCCCATTGTAATGTTCCCTTCTATTTCTTCACTTGTCCCGTCCTAAACAGAACAGAGTGAAGCTGCCTAGCTGAAACAGCAATATAAACCTGACAGGGGTTGTAAAATAAAAAAGTTTGGAGTTTGGATATACTTTAAATGCATTTTCTATGATCTCTAATATGTTTCCAGTACTTTTCTTTTCATGATACTTCCTCCCACTTACCTAAACTTCCCTTGTTGCCACTAATATGATTTGTACACACAAAGTGCAGACAGGTAAAAAAAAATGGCTGCTGGAATCACTCCAACAGTAATTGCTGGCTGTGTATAGTGCAGCTCATGGCATCCACATAAGAGACACTATTTGCAAGGCGTAGGCACCAGACTAAAGCTGCCCATACACCTTGCAGTCATCGGATGAACATTTTCATCTGATGATGGAACCGTCGTACAATTTTCGTACAGCGGCCCCATCCTGCCCCGACCATCGCACAGTTCAATTAGCGGCCTTTAGCAGAAATCACATGGACGAATTCCGTTAATCGTTTGCGCATGAGCAGTGTAGATCGTACGAATTTTGACGTACGGAAACACCACAAACCTTGTGAAAACCGTACGGTCGACCGAAGTTTTCTAGCATGCTGGAAAGACGAACGTCGTACGATTGTACAGTATTTGCGGTTGTACAACGCCCATCAACCTTACGAATATCGGACGAAAACGCGATCGCAAACGAAATTCGGACGATATTCGTAAGGTGTATGGGCAGCTTTAGACCAGTGCATTTGGTAATCAGTTCAGACCTGGTCAGACACGCCCCCTCCTGTTCTCTGCAATACAAGTCAGTGTGAGGACACTTGTGATGAGGGGTGTGGCTGTTACTCAGCTCTGCCAGCGCAGGGCAACTGACACAAATGCGGGAAGCAGCATTTCTAAGCAGCAATCAGTCAAGAATCATTACATTCATAGAAGGGAAAGAAAGAAAGAAAGAAAGAAAGAAAGAAAGAAAGAAAGAAAGAAAGAAAGAAAGAAAGAAAGAAAGAAAGAAAGAGAAAAGGAAATAAAGAAAGAAAGAAAGAGAAAGAAAGAAAAAAGGAAAGAAAGAAAAAGAAAGAAAAAAAGAAAGAAAAAGAAAGAAAGAAAGAAAGAAAGAAAAAGAAAGAAAGAAAAAAGGAAAGTAGAAACACTAAATTTGCTCTGCTGCACCGTGATGATTCAGCACGTTCCCCATTCTGCTGCTTGCCCCCCATGGGAGCGTGTAATCGCTGCGTCCTGGTGCAAGGTGAGGCCGGATAAGACCATAGGAAGTGCGGGAGAGCGGAGCTAGGCAGAGCTGTGTGTCCATTCCTCCTATCTCTGCTCGGATAAGATACATACAACATGTCAGTGTGCCGTGCTATCAGTGTCATGATTGTTACCAGTTCAGCCCCTGTTTTGCTTTCATTAACACAATGGCAGGATAATCACAGCTGCTCCCCATAGTGCAGCAAATGCCGAGTTTAAATGGAAGCAGAAATCTGAACACATTATGAATCCCTTAAGTATTGATTAAGAAATAATTAAATGTACTTCTAAAAGAAAGTGGTTTGGGTCAATTTTTTTTTTTTCGGTTGATACGTTTTTAAACTCAAGTTCTATATCATATATCTATAGTTGATCAACCACTAGATCGGGCTCTCACTGCTCAGTGCATTTTCCATGTCTTTTAAAGATGGAATTTAATCTGCTTATATTTTGCCATCCCTGGCCTGATCTCCCCATCAAAATGCTAATGAAATGGAGAGAAAAAAAAACAACTCCTCTTGGTATATTTTCTTTCCAATTTGATTGTAATAACAGAAAATAGCAAATTATGGCCACTAGATGGAGCTGAAGAGCATTAGGAAATAAATACATAATGCCTATGCTCCTCAGCTCCATCTAGTGGCCATAATTAAGCATTTTCCTGATATTACATGCAACTGGAGAAAAAAAGTATACTAAAAACATTCATTTTCTTTCTCCATTTGCACAAAATGAAAGTTCATGGACTTAGCAAATTGTTTATAAATACACCCCATAGATTTGCATTGTGAGGAGCAGTGGAGCACAACCAATGTGCAGGAATGCAAGGACTAGAAGCATGCAAAATAATCTGCTCCTGTGAATGTTTACAATTACAAACTATTCAAAACGAACACACATTGATCAGATTATATATACACTATATTGCCAAAGGTATTGGGACACCCCTTCAAATCATTGGATTCAGGTGTTCTGTGAAATTTCCTTGCTACTAAATATTCCACGGTCACCTGTTACTGGTATTATAACAAAGTGGAAGCAACTGGGAACAACAGCAACTCAGCCACGAAGTGGTAGGCCACGTGAAATGACAGAGCGGGGTCAGCGCATGCTGAAGTGCACAACGCACAGAAGTCTCCACCTGTCTGCAGAGTCAATAGCTACAGACCTCCAAACTTCGTGTGGCCTTCAGATTGGCACAACAACAGTGTGTAGAGAGCTTCATGGAATGGGTTTCTATGGCCGAGCAGCTGCATCCAATCCTTACATCACCAAGTGCAATGCAAAGCGTGGGATGCCGTGGTGTAAAGCACGCCGCCACTGGACTCTAGAGAAGTGGAGACGTATTCTCTGGAGTGACCAATCACGCTTCTCTGTCTGGCAATCCGATGGACGTGTCTAGGTTTGGCGGTTGCCAGGAGAATGGTACTTGCCTGACTGCATTGTGCCAAGTGTAAAGTTTGGTGGAGGGGGGATTATGGGGGGGGGTTGTTTCTCAGGGGTTGGGCTTGGCACCTTAGTTCCAGTGAAGGGAACTCTTAAGGCATCAGCATACCAAGACATTTTGGACAATTTCAGGCTCCCAACTTTGTGGGAACAGTTTGGGGACGGCCTCTTCCTGTTCCAACATGACTGCGCACCTGTGCACAAAGCAAGGTCCATAAAGACATGGCTGGGCGAGTTTGGGGTGGAGGAACTTGACTGGCTGCACAGAGTCCTGACCTCAACCCCATAGAACACCTTTGGTATGAATTAGAGCGGAGACTGCAAGCCCGGCCTTCTCCTCCAACATCAGTACCTGACCTCACAAATGGTCAAACATTCCCATAGACACACTCCTAAACCTTGTGGACGCCTTCCCAGAAGAGTTGAAGCTGTTATAGTGGCAAAGGGCGGAGCCAACTCAATATTGAACCCTGCGGACTAAGACTGGGATGCCATTAAAGTTCATGTGCGTGTAAAGGCCGGCGTCCCAATACTTTTGGCAATATAGTGTAAAGTGTGTGTGTGTGTATATATATATCTCAGAAAAGAGTAATCATCATGTCTTTGAATGTACTCAAATGGGGAAAGGTTCTCTTTGTATGGAGCAGAGGGATGCGATTACCTCCAGCAACCCATCAGACTCTTTCATCGGCTTAGAAGAGTCCGAACAAAAAATTAAATACCACTTTGCATTGGTCATTCTGTCGCTGCACTTTGTCAGTCCACACAAAGCCCTTTGAGAGGCAATGATTACATCTGAACATTTGGATAAAGGGAGCAAAGGGAAGGGGACCCTGACATCCCCCCGAGATGAGAAGCCAACAGCCTAGATGGCAGAACTGGGCAGCATCAAACAAAGAGCAGTTTAGGACGAGCCAGGCACCTGACTCTGGGGCAGTTGTGGTTCCAGCACATTCAACATTTGGCTATTCTGCTTTGCCAGTTGCAGTCTGGCCAGCCGCCTCGGGTCTAATGGTCTTACGGAAGAGCATACACAGACAGCCGGGGCTGCAGCTTTTCCAGCGGGGGTGAAGTCATGAGCAACTGGTGGCCAATGGAGCAGCCTTAAAGGATAACTCCTCACCACTGGAAGAGGAAGAAGAAAAAACCCCTCAATTTAGCTTTGTTTAATATTCCTGTGAAAAACCAATGACGTTATGAGAAAGGACCTGTATTCTTTCATCTATTAGATCCCCATCATCTTCCCCTGCACACCAGGTGCAATTTCTCATCATTCTTACAGCAGGCGTTCTTCGAGAAAGAAGGGGCAGAGGGGGAGTGATTGACACTAATGGGCCTAATTATAAAAGGACGGAACTATTTAACTAGCTTGTTCATGGGAAATATCAATAACGAGAAGTCTATTTATGAAAACTTTGGCCGGGCTCCAAATGTTTTTTTGAGTATTTTGACATCTTACAATGAAGTTTCAGATTCTGCAGATAGATCTCCCCAATTTATAACGACTTCATGCCTATCTTTCCACTGATTACAGAATTTATACCATCTTAAAGGTTAAATACACCTTTGTGGCCATGTTTAATATTACACCCATATTTAGCGTGCAACATAACATGGTCACATTCTCAACCCCCAAAAGCTGTATCATGGGGTTCTTCTGCCCGCAGTGTCATCCTCACATAGCCGCGTCATCCATTCACAGATCCATTCACATTTACGGGATTTGTGAATGGAAAAATGACGAGTCCCATCTGCCACTGCAGCACCTAGTTCTCATTGGAGTCCGGTGACATCACCAATCCATTGATAACTTCCTCCGACCTCATAACGGAAGGTCCATACCAAGGTATGGACCTAGGCCTGGAGGAATAGTCTGTAGGAGCCTGAGCAATGCACCCACAATCCCTTGATCGCTGTTGCAATGCTTTGCAGGCTCCATCAACATTTGGCTTTGAGGCTCCAAGGTGTACAGTTACCCCGCTGGTATGTGCGCTTTACATGCGTTAAGATGCGTCTGGTCAGCCCATTTATTTCAATGAGTTGCCCAATGCATGGCAATCCCACCAAAGAAGGGCATGCACCTTACTTGCAAACTCGCCGCTCCGAAACGTATATTGTTCTTTTTGTACCAAGCGTTTTGGTGTGCTACAACGTATGGGCATTGGAGGTTGTGTTCAATTGTCTTGGAGTATGAATGGCACTGCGGCTCGGCTGCAATAAGCATTTTCATATGCTGCGGGAATGAGCACAATTTAGCAGACATTGCCTCCGGCGCCAAGGTAAGAATGGGGTCTTACTGACTTTAAAATCAACAGTCAATACAACCTCCATGGCACTGGCTGTGTGAATGGTCAGCATGCTGGAAAATGTCTGTAGTGTGGGTATACATTGAGAAAGAAAGAGTTACAATGAATAGTCATTTCACCAGGGATGAGACTGGCGGATCTTTCCCCATAAGAGATAAATAAAAGTTCTGCCGTCTCTGTAGAAAACTGTTATAATACCCGTTCTTGTGAATACATTACATGAGCCTCGTAAAGATTTAACTGTGTGTCTCCAGGAGGCTCCCCTAATAAAAGGAGAGGGGACATTGCCCTCTAGTGGCAGGATGCGGTATGATTGAGGAGCTCTTTCCAATCTCCTTATTTTGTCATTTACTTTGTAACACTTCTCTAAACTGATAAATGATTAACCCCGTAATGACAGAAGGTGACACAAATCTTAACTCCTGAACCCAGTTTTCCAAGTTCGTCATGTGTTTGTGAAACTGTTTAGATCTCTGCAGCTGCTCTGTGTATCCTGGGGAATTATTCTGGGTTTTCTTCAGGACAAATAGGGT
>NW_017307343.1:366553-392060 GCF_000935625.1 Nanorana parkeri
TATATTTTGTGGCATTACAAATCACCCACCACTAAAAAAAAAAAGCAGAATAAATTCTCCTCCTCCTGCCGTTGATAATAGATATGTATGTGCAGGCAACCAACGAATGGGATAGATGTGGTTGAACCTGCCAGAGGCTATGGCTTTAGGACTCACCCATTGAAATGGTATATAGTGTGATCTTTTGCAAAAAGGTTTTTTTATAAAAACATTCACATCAGAGAGTCACTTATTTATTATAAGTATTTATACAGCACCCTAGCTCACATACATACCTACAGGGCCAATTTAGACAGGAGCCAATTAACCTTCCAGCATGTCTTTGGAGTGTGGGAGGAAACCCACACAAGCACAGGGAGAACATGCAAACTCCATGCAGACAGTGTCCGGACCAGGATTCGAACTGGGGGCCTCCGGTGCAGCAAGGCAGAAGTGCTAACCACTGATCCACTGTACTTTACCCCTTTTGCTTGCTTAATCCCATCCTGCCTAGCTGTACTGCACATGGTGCCGGGACAACGTCATCCTTTGGCCAGGACAAAGATGCCAAACTATGCCGGGTGGAGCAGAGGGAGCGGGTCAATACAGATAGGTAGCTATAGCCATGGTGGTGAAATGGTGGGGATGCAAAGGAGCAATAGGTATGTGCTGCTGGCCCGTGCCGTGGCTAAATGAACCTGTTGCTTTGCCCTGTCAATGGATCGGTAAACTCAGCTGCAGTAGCAGCCGTCTGATTTATATTATGTGTGATCTAAAACAACTTAATAACCCCGATATTGTATAATCTAATAAAAGAAGACATATGGGCCCAGTTATGATGTGTGAAGGCCTGCTGTTAACTCCGTCAGTGCTGATGAGGCCGGAGGAATGTGGAGGGTTAATCAGGAATGTCCCGTGTCTGGTGTTCTGTTGGAGAATGCGGCACATGGGATTTCCAGACACGTCCATTTAGCAGCATGAAATCAGCCCTGTAACAGGCAGTGACATGTGTGCGTGGCACAAGTGATCCCCAGCCACCGCTACACCTGCCGCCGCTTCTGTCCGGGGCCACTTTCCCTCCATTTCCAGGGCCAGGTGTCCAGTTATGGGCAAAAAATACATACTTGTATCTGCAGGGCAGTAAAAACATGCCCGGGGCTGTATTTACTACATTGACCATCATGGGTCACATCCAGTGGGGAAGCTAGACATTCTGTCACCGGAGGCAAAGGCTCAGAGTTGCTCCCCCCCCCCCCAAGAGAGAAGTTTTCCATCCACACACCCAGTGGCACCCCGGGCACATGGCCCCCCAGCACTCCTTAGCTTCGGCCCTGGTCACATCATAGGACAGCAGAGTCAATGGGGCAGCTCCAAGACTCAGCATTTACCCATTTGGACATTTGTAGCCAAATTCAGCACATAAATCATATGGGTAAGTGGGTATAGGGGATTCTGAGATGAGTCATCAGACTCACCATAGTTCAAGAAACAGTCAACCATCTCTTCTTTCTCTTGTTTTTCGGTCTGTAGAGTTAAAAAAAAAGTTGTATATAAAGCAGAACTCATGCACTCTCTCTCCCTATAGCGCATACTAGCATTCATTTTACATATTCAAAGAACATTTTTTTATATTGATGCATCACTTACAAGATAAAAACATAATATAAAAAATACAATAGGTGTCGAATTGCCTCTGCTTCACAATAGCAAAGACAGATGGAGGAAATGATGCTTAGTATTAGGCCCCGTTCCCACTGCGCGATTTGCATATTGCGCGACATCGCGAGATTTGCCGCGCGATGTCGCGTTCAAGCTTGCATTGAGCAAGCTTGAATCACGGCTAAATCCGCTCCAAAAAGGGTCCTGCTGTAGCGACACACGACCCGCGACAGCAGGACCCTTTGCCCCATTGGATTGCATTGGAGCGCGATATCGCGCGGTAATTACCGCGCGATAAATCGCTCAATGTGAACGGGGTCTTACACGGCAGTGCCTGACAACACAAACAACAGAGTGCTTTGGAAGTCGAGAAGCAACCATGGCTATATCAATTTGCAGATACAGCGTGGGGTGGTTGAGGCCACACCAAACGAGAAGATTCTAAGGGGTTATTTATCAACAATTTGCAGAGCCATTCAACCTGTGAGTCTCTGGGAACATTCACTGTGCACAAATAAATGCAAAATTGAACGTTCTTAGTATATTTTCTTTACAAGTGCATTGTGATTTTGAATGTAATGATGTAGTATTACATTATGGCCACTAGATGGCACTGAGGAGCACATAATAAATACTTATTTCCTATGCTCCTCAGCTCCATCTAGTGGCCACAATGCGGTATTAATTACATACATATGACATTACATCTACTAAGAATGTTCGTATTTGCATCTATTTCGCACACAACAAACGTTCACAGAGGTCCGCAGGGCGAATGGCTCTGTGAATTGTTTATACATAGACCCCTTAGAGTAGGTGTAGTTCTAAAGGCAGATTGAAGGTATCAGATTGATCTACCCGTCGGGCACATATCCTCCACCAGCATTAGTTTTTACTAAAATAATTACATGGCACAAGGGGAAGAGCGTATACAAAAGGGCTGCCAAAGGTCAGCTGTGCCTGGTGTGCAATGAGGCTCTGGTTATTCTTGAAAAATATGGTAAAAGTGAGATTTTATATATATTTATAGATCCAGTGCCCATGTCATTCCTATAAGAAATACTTCAAATGGCCAAAAGTTTGTGGAGACCTGACCATCACACCTTGTTGTACATCCCCATTTCAAACCAGTGGGCTCTATTATGCAGCTGGCCCTCCCTTGTGACTATTACGTCCTCCACTCTTCTGGGGAGGCTGGTAGCCATTTTGTTTTTGATTCTGGGAACTGTATTTGGCTAATACCTCTGATGAGAAAACTCAGACTATGAATTCCAGTTTTTGATATTTCAACACAAGACATGCAGGCCAAGCTGTCCAGTAAAAGTGAGAGTTACAGGGGTTGGGAAAAACCATAATAACTCTGGACCGGGTGCTTACAACACTCAGCTTTTGTTCATATGGTTTGAACCAGAGGTAGGCAACCTCGGCTCCCCACCTGTGGTGAAACTACCAATCACATCATGCCTCTGCCTCAGAGAGTCATGTCTGTGGCTGTCAAAGTCTTGCAATTCCTCATGGGACTTGTAGTTCCAAAATAGCTGGAGTGCTGAGGTTGCCGACCCTTCACAAAGAACAAAAAATATTGCTGTCGCTGCTTATAAACTGTTAGCTGGGGCCAGGCTTTAATTTGCATATTACTTAAAGTCCATTTAAAACGACATGTCCGTCTAAGACTACCCTGTGCACAGGGTGACAACACTGCTAAGGGATTTCACTGCAGAATTAACAGAGTTGCCACCCTGTTAAAGGAAGTGAAAAAATAACTGGCAGGATCAACAGGTCATAAAACAATGTTCCTGTGCTGCATTAATGCTACTGACAGGAAGCATTCAGCGGCGTAACAATAGCCATAGCGGCCGCTATGGGGCCTAGGGGTCGAAGGGGGCCCCAATGAGGATTGCAGAAGTTGCTGCTGACACTGACATTATTAATCAAGAAGAGCTGACATCAGATATACGGGGGGACTATGCAGGCAGCTCTCCTGCTACCTGACTTTAATATCATTGACAGTAGAAAAGTTGCTGGGGGACCCCATCAAAATTTTGCTATGGGGCCCCATGATCTGTGGTTACGCCCCTGGCTAGCATTATACAGTATACACCGAGTGGCCAGATTATTATGACCACCCCATCAGTACTTCGTTGGGCCACCTTTTGCCTTCAATACTGCAGCGATTCTTCTTGGCATTGACTCCACGTTGATGGTGATGCGAGGAATCTGACACCATGCCTGATGAATAGCACTGTCCAGTTCTGTGAGATTTGATGGTTGTGGAACCAGCTGCCTGATGGCTCTTTCAACTTCGTCCCACAAATGCTGCAATTGGATTGAGATCTGGTGATTGTGGGGGCCACCTAAGCGAGGTAAAGTCTCCCTCATGTTCTTGGAACCACTCCTCACAATACGAGCACCGTGGCATGGCGCATTGTCTTGTTGGAAGAAGCCATCTCCATTGGGATACGCCATCAACATGATCGGATGAACTTCATCAGCAACGATACTTTGGTCTGTTGTGCTATTCAGATGTTGTTCCACATGAATTAAAGGGCCCAAATCATGCCAGGAAAACATGCCCCAAACCATAACACTGCCCCCACCAGCTTTAAGGGTTGTACTCATGCATGTGGGGTGCATGCTTTCATGCTGTTCCCGCCAAATTCTCACTCTGCCATCTGCATGATGCAACTGGAAACGTGATTCATCGGACCACATGACTTTTTTCCAATGCTCGACTGTCCAATCCTTGTGTTCCTGTGCGAATTGGAGACGTTTTATCTTGTTAACTGCAGACAGCAAAGGTGTTCGAACAGGCCTTCGGCTTCCATATCCCATACGATGCAGTGTACGGCGAACAGTGCGTTCAGAGATCATTTGAGAGGATCCCTGATTAAGATCTGCAGTCATTTGATGCACTGTTGCCCTTCTGTTGTCTTGTACCAGTCTTGCCACTCTCCGTTCTGCCCTAACATTGACTAGTCGCTGACGGCCACAATTCGCACGTTCAGACCCAGATTTTCGGCTGACAGTCCGGTCTTTAAACACTTTAACAACAGCTGCTCTTGAACATTTAACGAATTCTGCTGTTTTGCTGATACTCGCTCCATGGCTCCGAGCGCCAACAATCATCCCACGTTCAAAGGCTGTTAAATCGCGTTGTTTCCCCCGTATCTTCAGAAACAAATCACTTCTACTGTCGTGGTAAACAACCTGCTTCCCTATTTATAATGGTCTGGCCCTCTAGCAACTTCAGCGCAAAATTATAGCTAATTTGCCTACAAACGTCAGATGGTCATAATAATCTGGCCACTCAGTGTACCGTGTTTCCCCGAAAATAAGACAGTCTTATATTTTTTGGGGCTCAAAATTTTCTTTTAAATGTACAACAATCCAAAGTTAATGCAAATCCATATCCAAATTAAATAATCCAAAATGGCAAAATTAAGAATCGGGTGATCAGGTCAATCAGGGGTGCCTTACCTTTCTAAGAGCAATTTCGGGACCAATCTCTGGCCAGAATGAGCAAAGCACACTTTCACTATGATTCCTCACAGGAGGAGTGCATTTGGTATCACTCCGCCTGTGACAGGAGCCAGCGCTATAGAGGAAGCATTGGCTTATGTGGCTCTGCTTCCTCTAGCGCTGCATTCATTGGCACCGCTGATTCTCTGCCGCCTCTCCTGCGGCTCGTCAAGTTCCCCCTTATGCCACCACCAGCCCTGGAAATGGTCACAACTAGGTCTTATTTTCGGGGTAGGTCTTATTTTTTAGCAATTCCCCAAAATAGTACTAGGTCTTATTTTCGGGGTAGGTCCTATTTTCGGGGAAACAGGGTATATTATTAATTCAGCATATAGTTCCCCTTTAGGGTTCCCTCCTTCTGCCCACAACACCAACATGGCTTTTACCAGTTAGCCCGATTATTTCTGGTGACGAACAACATTCACATACATTTCCCTCTACAGCATCACTTCTTTATTGAGTGCATTCCATAAGACACCATCTATCTCAGTATCGACTGTCAGACCTGACAGCTACCACAACTGTTTTACACCCCATGAAATGACTCCAATTAACGCATAGTTAATCAGCTAGCGCAGAGCTAAAAAAATGTTATGGTCTGTGGTGCCTTGTCAAACACTCTCGCTTTTCACAACCTGCGAAGAAGCAGCTGCTGGGAATGTATCATGTGTGAAGATTGCCCCCTACAGTCCATTCCAGGAACTGCAGCAAGATGCAGCCATATGTGATACGCTTGTAACATGGGCATGTGGGAAGTTCTGGTGTATTCTGGTAACTGTGTGTGGTTAATATTTGTAATGTTTCCATTCCATATACTATTGTACATTTTTTAAATCAAATGTGAACTGTTGTACATAAGTATAGTGGCTCATTCAGATGGCGTACACGTCCGTACCGCGTGCAAGCCCATAAAAAGACCCAATCCTGGGAGGGACAGGTGCTGTGTGTAACTGCGTGCAGCAGCCTGTTCTTCCCTATGGGAGGACACGGCTGCATGCAATTACACGCTGTCACACGCACATATCTGAGCGATTCCGGGTGCCCGCCAAAAGTTCATATATGTTCACAATTACATTAATCATAGAAAAAAAGAATCTGAGTACAAAAAAGTTTCATAAAATAAAGAACTGGAACAGTGACCGTCTCTTGTGTGCTTTCGTTACATACATTCATTCTAAAACATGGGGCCACAAAGTTTCCATATACGAATGTGGTCAGAAACAGGGGTATCCCCATAATGAGGTAGCCTCAGGCCGCATCTCATTGGAGGGGCAGCAGCACGGTCAACTAAGAGCACCTCCCACTCCCCCAGCTGACAGCTCGGCTGCCCGCCGCCTATTGGCTTTTAATTACTGTACCTGACACACATAAATCTCTGGACAAAGGATCATTTTTAAATAATGTAAATCTTCCATTGAACATGCACACAGAATATAGACAAAGAGAGAACAATTTGTAATGGGTTATACAATTATGGGTATGCCGCTAGGGAAGTCAGAAATGGAGAAGGATTTGGGGGTACTAAGCTTACCGTAAAGATGGACTTGAAAGCTAGATAGCAACCAGCAACTGTTGAGAAAGCAAAGACCTTGGTCAGCATGTGATGTGGGCATAAAAATAAACCCCTCCATTGGTGTCAGCGAAGTTAAACTCTCATCATTGGTGTGTTAGAGTCCTGCTCTTAGATCAGCTAGTAACACACTTCCTGTTCCTTCATGGATACACTCATTTCTACACATATATATATATTTGGGTTTACATACACTTTAAAGATTAATTCCACTTTTGTTGAGAAAAAATTTACCGCGCAATATCGCTCTCCAATGCATGGCAATGGGGCTCTGTCCGTCGCTGTCGCGGGTCGCTACAGCAGGACCCTTTTTGGAGCAGATTTTGCCACGATTCTAGCTTGCTCAATGCAAGCATTTGCACGATATCACGCGATAAACGCGCGATATAGCGCAAAATGCAAATCGCGCGACAAACGCACGATTTGCGAATCGCTCAGTGTGAATGGGGCCTTAGGGATTATCTCACCAAAAATGACATTTCTATTGCAGGGGATGACAAAAATGTGCAAGTATCTTGGTGCAGACTTCTGGGCAAATCAGTCAGCCAATCACAGAAGCAGGAAGTGACATTTCTGGAGGCATTCCTGATACTATCGGTGTACAGAACGCCTCCAGGTTGCCATATTGCATCAATATTTTTTTTAGAAAATTACAGCAGCTGCAGTTTTAAATACAAAGGTCATTTTTAATCATATTAAATCACAAAATAGCATCTGCCGCAATTATAAATGCTATATTATTTTTTTATAATTGGTTTCATTTTTATTTTTTTAAAGTGGTGTTTCCCTCTAAGCATTTTGAAAACACACTCAATGCGGCTCCTCATTTACAACTTTTTAGTATTTTTAGGCAACTAAAATTGTCAAAATATTTGTTTGTTTTTTGGATGTGCTAACATACAGTATGTTGTTGTTTTTTTTATATTATTTTTGCTTTTCTTGGTCTTAAAAGAGAACTATGGGGTTAAGGCTTTTCCCCATAGGTCTCCTTAGGGTAACGGGAGAACACAAACTAGCGTCCTCCCGTCACCATAGTCTCAATATACCGCGAGCTGTAGCTCGTAGTATACTGAGACGCCGCAGCTGAAGCGGATCCTGACAATTGTACCGGGATCCGCCCAGCTGCATGACTGACAGCTGGCTCTGACTATCTAGAGGCAGAGCCAGCTGTACCCGCCCCCTCCCCCGTCTGTTCCACCAGTCAGCGCTGGCGGATCGAAGCGGGGAGGGGGGAATCCAGCCCCTCCCCTGCCACGGCAGAGAGCCATGACAGGATCGGGGGTTGAGCGAACGCCGGTATGTGTTCGCTCACCTCCCGATCTACTGAGCCGACCTGTGACAGTCTCATTGTCACAGGTCGGCTAGAACTATGAGGTGAGTGAAAAGCACTCACCTCATAGTTCTCCTTTAACCCCCTCAGTGCCGGCCGTTGTAAAAAAAACGGCCGGCCGAGAGGTCTCTAGATCTGAGCAGGCGTACCGGCGGGCGCGAGCGAGAAATGGCCGGTATTTAAAAACAGGCAGCGATGCCTGTTACCATACAAGCGATCCGCCGGCTCTACAGCGTGTATGGTGTGCCGATCGGTCGACCCCCCCCTCCGCAGTCCCCCCCGACTGATAACACTAAACTGATGAGCGGTAAAAGCTTTTAAAGCGTCGCCCATGGCCAATTTTGGGTATGGTAATTTTCTGCGATTTCGCGGGTGCGCGCAATTTTAAAGCTTGACATGTTTGGTGTCTATTTACCCGACGTGACCCGATCTTTTATATTTTACAAAAAAACTTGGTAATAATAAATGTTTCCTAACATAATGTTAAAAAAAACTTGTTTTAAAAAAAAATTCTGTAATTTCTCCTAATTATAGTAAAAAATAAAAACTCCAGTGGTGATTAAATAGCACCAAACTAAAGCTCTATATGTCCCTAAAAAATTGTATAAAATTAATTTCAGTACAGCGCTGCATGACGGAATAAACGTCAGTCAAAGTATCGCAGCGCTGAATACTGAAAAATGGCCTGGCCAGGAAGGAGGTCTAAACACCTGGTCTTGAAGTGGTTAATAATAATAAAATAAAAAAAAAAGAATAATATGTACAAAAGGAAAACAAGAATTTGTATTGTATTTACCTATCCAGCAAATTTGGAATATAGTTATATGTTCAGTTGTATACTTTAACCACTTGAAGACCAGGTGTTTAGACCCCCTTCCTGGCCAGGCCATTTTTCAGTATTCAGCGCTGCAGTACTTTGAAAAATCACTCATCTCATAGTTCTCCTTTAAGATGACATTTGTTTTCATTTTTTTTTATGTGCTAACATATGTTGTTTTTTTAAATATTGTTTTTGTTTTTATTTGTCTTAATAAAAAAAAAAGAATAAAAGGTAAATTTTAAAAAATAAAAATGGTCTAAATAAGAGATCAGCGATGGCAAACTATACTTTTATGGTATGACAGATAAACTTTTAAAAGATTCCCTTTAATTAACAATTCACCTTTTAATGTTTTTTTTCTTTCTTTTTTTTTTTGCTACAATTCCTGTTTAAATTGTTTAAAAAAAAACCTAATTCTTACATTCTGATTTGTTTTAAATATGATTTATTAGGGATTAAGAAAAATATTTTATGATTTCTTTTTCTCCCCTACAGACAAATGTTCCCTGTGGGTTACACATATCACAGGCTGAGAAACGAGGTTATAATACGCCTGTATTACCATTATTTGCAGCGCTGGTGGAACAGGCAATAAGGCAAAGCTCTGCAATACACGCAATACATGCAATAAAGAGAAAATATGTTTCCATAGTCAGCGTATGGACGGGGGGAGCTGCTGAAAGGAACCCAGTTGACCCACACCTGCCGTGTGTCTCCTTCCACAACAAGGTGCTGCTCAGGTAATGGAATCCATATGTCCAGGTGGTGACAAGGACCAGGATGCTGGAAGATGCTTGCAACCTTATTATCAAAGGGTCAGAGCTGCGGGGATTGGACGTGCAACAATTTCTCCACACCTTGACAGGCGGTGAAAGCAACACTCAGCTGCCGGGTAGTGGAATCAGGGAGATTTGAGACAATGGTTTTCGTATGTGTAAGAAGGAACCAGGAATCGTGTGGTCATTTGACCATCTAGGGAAGCCAAACCGCCAAAGAGTCGGCAAAGGTGAAGCAAAATGGAGGCTACTCTGGTGGAAGATCTCTTGGAAGCTTGCCCAAGTCTAGTTCTACACAACAAGATACTTGGGAATATCATTCTTAAGGTGGAGCAGTAATGCAGGGCTTACATACAGGAGGGCGCTCAAGGCGTGCTCCTTATGTGTGTATCTGTTAGGTTCTGTGAGGTGGCTTCCCTTTAAGGGTTCTGTCCTAGGCCAGTTTTGGTGCACCAGACCAGAAGGCTGGAGAAAGCCCTCGGTGTCCTATGCTCAGATACTGCCCATTATGTCGTTAGTTTCCCTGCACTGTCCCTGCCTCTAGGCCTAACTTTCCCTCCCAAACTGATCTTTCTCCCTCGCTTATCGCTTCACACACTGTAGGCCTCTCTGTAATGCAGCCAATGCTATTTATAGCCTCTCCAAGATGGACACCCAAGTCTGAGATTTCTGTGTTTCGTTAGACACAGGTTTCCCCAAGATAGCACCCAGAGCCCAATGTAGAGGACATATGGTGGAGACAACAAGTGGAGAGACAGAGAACTACAATCCTAACATCCCATTGCAGGCTGTACCAAAAGGAAAGACGGAGAACTACAATCCTAACATCCCATTGCCGGCTGTACCAACAGGAAAGACGGGGAACTACAATCCTAACATCCCATTGCCGGCTGTATTAAAAGGAAAGACGGAGAACTACAATCCTAACATCCCATTGCCGGCTGTACCAACAGGAAAGACGGGGAACTACAATCCTAACATCCAATTGCCGGCTGTACCAACAGGAAAGACGGGGAACTACAATCCTAACATCCCATTGCAGGCTGTACTAACAGGAAAGACGGAGAACTACAATCCTAACATCCCATTGCCGGCTGTACCAACAGGAAAGACGGGGAACTACAATCCTAACATCCCATTGCAGGCTGTACTAACAGGAAAGACGGAGAACTACAATCCTAACATCCCACTGCAGGCTGTACAAACAGGAAAGACGGAGAACTACAATCCTAACATCCCACTGCAGGCTGTACCAATAGCTGGCTTTGGAAAAAATGGAATCCACCATTGCATGGGAACACACATCCTACAGGTTGTAATGAGCCGTGGACAGTTATCTGCCGCACATCATGTAAAGGATTTCCTGCAGGCTGTAAGGGGAAAACAATGCTTTCAGGTTACGGTCGTGATGGCCCGCTCTCTTGATAAAAAGGGCCTCAAGTGCAGGCCCTGTCATCCCGCCGGGTGAACATCCCCTCCTCTCTCTTCCGGCGTCCATCGCCAAGATGGCCGCTGACAGGCGTCAATAAGATGACTGCACATGAGCGATGATGTCACGGCAGGATGTCACCCCTTCTACTCTCCGGGTGACACCCGGCCTTAATACTGACTTGTAAAGTTACTGAAAGGTCCACTTTAACCTGAATATGGCTTCAGCCAGATACATGGCCACTGCATTATAATGAACACAGTAGATAGAGAATAGAAGACGTGAATCCTTCTTAAATGGTAATATTTCGTAGAATCACATCACACTCTCCAGCGATAGGTTTTGTTCCTGGTCACAATACACTGGTGACACTCAGGTAATCCTCCTGGTCTTTGCAGGACCTCTGAGCACCATAAATTAAAGGCAGGTTATTAAACATCTGTGTATGTGAGCAGGGTGAGGGGGGGGTCCTCCGGGATCAGGGACAGGTGGGCCATTTCCAGCTGATGAGGATTAGAGCTTTATTAATACACTACGTCTTCTCCCAGGACTTACTGGGGCTTAATAATGCTTCTATTTCTATTCCATGGAGGTGGCTGAACCGTTTGCTGGTTCTGTAGAAGAGATTCTAATATCCATTCATCCACTTGGGCCTGCAAATCTTTCAAGATTTAAAAGGACAAAGGACTTTCGGAAACACTTACAATTAAATAATAAATAATATAGTGAAGTATCTTGAACTGGGGAAATTTCAAGTTTCCGCATCCCCATTAACCCGTTCTGCTGCCACCAACTAGCGGAAGTGACTTGGGTGGGTGCCGCGGGCCCCAGGCTCAACTGTCCCTCCTACCATGTTTCCCGGGGCCGCCCCACCTTTGCTAATGTGTCACAGGCTCACTCACATCCGTGCTATGTGTCCTGGGCTCACCCTACACCTTCCATGCGTCCCGGGCCCAACCTCACCTCTGCTATGTGTTTTAGGTTCACCCCCACCACTGCCATACGTCCTGGGTTCATCCCCACCCTTGCCACATGTCCCGGGCTCATCCCCACCCTTGCCACATGTTCCGGGCTCACCCCCACTTTGCCACATGACCTGAGCTAATCCCCACCCTTACCATGTGTCCTAGGCTCATCCTCACCCCTGCCATCTGTTCTGTGCTCATGCCCACCCTTTGTTATATGCCCTGGACTCACCGCCCCTGCCATGTGTCTCGGGCCCATTCCTACCCTTGCTACATGTCCCTGACTCACCCCCACCCTTGCCACATGCCCCAGGTTCACCCCCACTCTTGCCACATGTCTAGGGTTGCCACCTGTACGGGATTCACCCGGACAGTCCGGGTTTTGAATGCTATGTCCGGGTTTCATGGCAGCTGAGACCCAGACACATAGGGGTTGATTTACTAATCTTTTAAACACACCACGAACGTGTATACACCTCTGTAGTGTGTTCCCTCCCAGCATGATCTATGGGAGGAATCGAAACACCTTTGTAGTGTGTACACACCCAGCAGGTGTGTTGTGCAAAGCCCTGCAATGAATTGCAAGGTAATGTGGTGTAAATTAGCTCTATGTTGTGTTGCTTGCGTTGATGAATGCAGGAATGTAAATGCATGAGCTAACCATTTTTGTCTAAACTGTGAAGCAGCATTATATATGCATCATGTGCATGATTTTTCCATATATGGCATTAGTGGAAATATGCTTTTAGAGACTTTTTGGTTGATAAATACGTTTTGCTGTGTGAAAATCACACACACCTGGTGCGTGCGTGTGTTTAGGTTAGTAAATCACCCATAATGTCAGGCAGACAGGGGCAACCAAAATGGAACACAGATAAACATTCTTTCTGCACAGAGAACCCTGCCTAAGAATGTTGACCACTGTAAGCCTGCATTCACACCTGAGCCACAAGAAATAACCGCGTTTTCAGCGTGTTTGTGCACATTTTGACGTACAAGAACGCACTTTTTTTGTCTTTTTAGCACAGAGATTTTTCAGCTGCTACATTGGGAGATATCCAATGAAAAGTGGTCCCAGATGTGACATCAGTTACTGTTCCTACGGAGGAGGAGAGTGTTCCTACAATTCTGGATACCTCTGCACTGCGAATATGATTGATCGACATAGGTTGCGCTGCATGTCAGTGGCTGCTTCTAGAGCTGGAGGAGGAGAGAAAGCAGAGACGTAGGTTCTGGGTCCACCCAGTGATTATGCTCACCTTTGGAATTTTTGGTGGAAACTCGCCCAAAGGGCCACAACTTCTGGCAAATGCGGTGCCAAGCTGATGTGCAGTGTTTGTGGTGCTGGTCACAGGTCATCTTTCTTCCCTCACCAGTCGAATAAAAGTCTCACTTTCACAGCATAGGAGAGCGCTGTCCTCCATGATGGCCACAATGCATGTGAGGAAAGGGGGACGGCCCACCACTGAAATCTATGGGGCCAGAATCTGCCAAAAAGAAGCTCATGTACTTTTTACAAGCGATGGACGTTTTGCTACAGTCGACAAGACGCTCAGATGTGACCATGACCATTTAAATTAATGGGGGGGGGGGGGGGTGGGGGGGGTGGTGGGTGTGGAGCGTTTTTATTAGCAGAAAAGGTGCTACAAAACGCTCAATGTGAATGAGGGCTCAATGCACAAATGCGTGCCTTCTGCTCGCGAATTCTTCATGGCCTCCATGAGCAGAGGTGAGGTGAGGGGCTCTCTTTTGCCTGAATATATTTGCACTGGGTGTGAGGTATGAAATTATGTTTAAAGTAGGCAACTGAGTCAATCAACTTCTCACTTCAAAATTGCTTTCTGTATCCTATGGGGAAGCGGCTGTGCGCTGTTCCCACTCCTAATGAGAAACAGCCCCTCTCCGAACGCCTTCAGAGGGCCAGAGTTCATGAATCTCCCTCATAAATACAGAATCCTAAGAACCGTTCTGAGGGATCCCCTGGGCCCAACGCTGCAATGTGATGGCAGGAAGTGCTTGACGTCTCTGTCTCTTCGCTGCTTATAAAGCTGGTAGCGTCTGACATTGTGAGATTTACAGCACTTGGGGACCAGTAACCAACAATTTGTTCAATTTCTAAAGCAGGCCTGCCTCCTGTCTGTCCGCCTTTCCTGCGGTTTATATAACAGCAGAGGCGACAATTGGGCAAGCTGTGACTCACAGACCTCCGAGATTGATTTTCTACCGAAAATAGCACTTTTGGCAAAATGCCGAAAGTGCCATGACGGCCGAAAATTCAGTGCATCCCAGCTTCTCTCCTCCCCGCTGGGCACTGGTCTATGTGCCTTCTGATGCAGCAGCTGGCACCCAGCGGGGAGGGGAGGTTTCAGGATGCTGAGTGGTGGGGGAGGAGAGTGCTGTCAGCGTTGCAGGAGGCTGAGCCCTACTCCCGCACCACCTGGCTCAGCCTCCTGCATCAGGACGGAGAGCGGTGATTGGAGAAGAGATCTGTGATGTCACAGGAGGCAGAGCTCTCTGCCCGCTCTGCTCTGCCTCCAGTGACAGCCGATTCAGGATGTAAAGCAGAGTACAAACAATGATCGCTAAATGTTTGTAAATAACTGGACATAGTGTGAGTTACTATGTACCAGTTATGAATGAATAGGAAGTTATCTACATCACATCCTGTTCATTCATGATTGTGGACATAGTAACTCACACTATATCCACAATGTATGAATGAACAGGAACACTCATTATAGAGGCTTCCTGTTCATTCAGTGCTGGGGCTGCAGAAAAAAAGAAATTTAGGACTCTGTGTCCTCAATCTCTTATTCATTTTGAAAGGGAAGTATAAAGAGTCTTCAGACCCCTGATATTTACCCAGAGCTCCCGACAGTAAAGTAGAAAAAAGATAGGTAGGAAAAAAAGTCATTTTTGATTTCGGTTTCAAAATTCCATTTCAGGTGCATTGCCAATATCAATATAGAGAGAGAGAAGCCGATTGGTTGCCACAGGCAACTGCTCCAGATTTTGTCTGCTCCAGTTTTCATGAATTCCCCCAATTGTATTTTCAAGTTCAGATATGAACACATCCATCTCCACCATTAAAATGTTTAACGGATTCCTGGAAGTATCAATATTTTGGTTTAGCAATAAATAACCTAACAAGGGTCTGACCCCAAATTCGCTGTATCCAATGCTAAAAATAACAGTTTTGGTTTTAGATAGACTCATTAAAGTGACACTACACTCAGGAGTTAAAACTTAAAAATGTATTCAAGTTTCTCAACTATTAACAAAAATGTATCTTATTTGTGTGTCACTCGGCTGTAGATCCTCCAATCATCTCTGAATTGGTGCTGACACTGTCCTTCCCTCGGGAGGGGGGCTTCTTTTGTTCCCCATGGTCCCTGTGTGTGTTGTAAAGTAGTCACCTCTCCAAGTTCACTTCCATGATAGACTACAATCTCAATACAAATGAGTAAACTAAACATGAGATTATAGTCTATCACAGGAGTGAGCTTGGAGCGGTGACTACTTTACAACACACACAGGGACCATGGAGAACAAAAGAAGCCCCCCTCCGGAAGGAAGGACAGTTTCAGCACCCACTCAGAGATGATTGGAGGATCTACAGCCGAGTGATACACAAATAAGATACATTTTTGTTAATAGGTAAGGTACTTGAATGACTTTTTAAGAATTAAAGGAGAACTGTATTAAACTGGGGATGTATTGCAGGGACAAGTCTATAATTTTGCCACTTTATAGATCATTGGTTCGACCTCATCTGGAGTACGCGGTCCAGTTCTGGTCACCAGTACTAAGAAAAGATGTCCTTGAGTTGGAAAAAGTCCAGCGGAGGGCAACCAAACTAATTAGGGGTATGGAGGACCAGAGCTACGAGACAAGGCTACTAAATTTAAACATGTTCACATTGGAGGTGAGGAGATTAAGGGGGGATATGATCTCCATGTACAAAATGTTCAATGGTGGCAGCAACATTAGCGATAAACTGTTTAAAATTAACTCCGTTACAAAAACTAGAGGCCACCACCTAAAATTGGTGGAAAAAAAATTCCAGCACAAGGGGCGAAGGGGGTTCTTCACAGTAAGATCAGTTAGGGTCTGGAACTCACTGCCACAGACAGTGATTTCAGCAAAGAATGTGGAATTGTTCAAGAAACTTTTGGACGATTTCTTAAGGGACCGTAATATACAGGGGTACGGGTACTCCTAGAATGAGATCCTAATAGGTTGGACTTGATGGACTAATGTCTTTATTCAACCTCAAATACTATGTAACTATGTAACTATGAGGTGAGCGCTTTTCACTCACCTCATAGTTCTAGCCGACCTGTGACAATGAGACTGTCACAGGTCGGTTCAGTAGATCGGGAGGTGAGCGAACACATACTGGCGTTCGCTCACCTCTCGATCCTGTCACGGCTCTCTGCCGTGACAGGGGAGGGGCTGGATTCCCCCCTCCGATCCGCCAGCGCTGACTGGCAGAACGGACGGGGGAGGGGACGGGTACAGCTGGCTCTGCCTCTAGATAGGCAGAGCCAGCTGTCAGTCACGCAGCTGGGCGGATCCCGGCACAATTGTCGGGATCCGCTTCAGCTGCGGCCTCTCAGTATACCCCGAGGGTGACGGGAGGACACTAGTTTGTGTCCTCCCGTTACCCTAAGGAGAGCTATGGGGAAAAGCCTTAACCCCATAGTTCTCCTTTAACTCCTGAGATTAGTGTCACTTTAAGAATATTCCAATTTGAGCAATTGTTAAATAGTACGTCACTAAATGAATTATACAGGCCAATGGGGATGCCTGTTGGCAGTGGTATACAGACCAGAGCTGTGTACCTGTTCCATTGGCGATCAGTTTGGTTGTTGCTGAATACATCAACACCGCGACATACTAAAACAATTGTAACTGTTTTTCCCTTTTAAAAGCAGCGTAACACCGACTGTCTATCCTGTCTAGTCAGCTTGTGAAAAGACACTTTATCAGAGACACTTCCCACTGATACTGCATCCACCAGACTGTGTTTATGTCCACCAAGACTCATGTAGCCGATGACTCACAGTCTGCATATAACAAGGACGAGGTATTTGTAACCATCTGAGTGAGGTCATGGACACAAATATATAACTATATACTTTAAAGGGCCAGTACCCAAAGGTTTTATTTCAGTATTTGGTAGCATGCCGGAGAGTTCAATCATCGAACAGTTTCTTTTGTCTCTCTGGCAATGTTTGCATCTCCACCTGAGCTTTGACGTCTGCTTATGGGTCAGTCACAGGGGAATGTTGCCCTCTTCCAGTTGGATTCTTAATGTATTTTATTCTGTGAAGAATAAAGTAAATAACCTGGAAATGAAGTACAAAAGGCAGCCATGGGGATAACTTCATTGGGATAACTTCATTCAAGACTTCTCCCACTCAATACTAGGGATGCACCAATACTGATACTAGAATTGTTGCCGATACCGAGTATTTGAGCGAGTACGACTACTGGCCCAAATGTATTTATCCTGATACCAGAACTTCCAGTCAGAGGAAGATTTCCTTTGAACGGCAGTGCCGCGAGGGGACATGGAGCCAGCTTCACGGCCAATTAGAAGGCAAGGAGGCCGCGGGTAATGACTCGCGGCCCGGCTTCATGATTGGCCAGGAAGCCGGCTCCATGATGTTTGACCAGCTCCATGCTGATTGGCTGGGAAGCCAGCTTCCCGGCCAATCAGCATCGAGCCAGCCAAACAGCATCGAGTCAGCTTCCTGGCCAATCAGGAAGGTCGGGCAGTGGGTAATGCCCCGCCTCCCTGATTGGCCGGAAAGCCAACTCTATGCTGATTTGCTGGGAAGGCGTTTGTTGGCCAATCAGCATTGAGCCAGCCAAACAGGCCCTTGATGCTGATTGGCTGGAAAGCCGGCTGCCCGGCCAATCAGTATGGAGCCGGCTAAACAGCATGGAGTCTGCTTCCCGGGCCAATCAGGAGGCAAGCAGTGGGTAATGATCTGCCTGCCGTCTTCCTGATTGGCCAGAAAGCTGGCTCCATGTTGATTGGCTGGGATGCTGGCTTCCCGGCCAATCAGCATGGAGCTGGCCAAACAGCATGGAGCCGGCTTCCCGGGCAATCAAGAAGCCAGATGGTGAGTAATGACACGCCGCCCAGCTTCCTGATTGCCCGGGAAGCTGGCTCCATGCTACCGGAACTACCGGTATGGGTACTCGGTATCGACGAGAACCGAAAGATAAATATCGGTACTTGCACTCCATACCGAAAAACCAGTATGGGTGCAGTCCCTACTCAGTAAATCATAAAATGTCATAAAATTGACCTACGGGTGCAACCATAACCACATGCTGCCAATCCCCTGCGGGCAGCTGGAGGGCGCTACGTTATGGCAGAGCCCTCTAGAACACACGCAGCATCTGATAACTGGACCACGTTCACTTCTGGGCAGCCTGGGGTCATACCGATACTCCCAAAGATGCCAGAAAGAATTTGTAGCACTCCGTTGATGGACGGCAGCATCTTCTTGCCCACCAAATGATTTCAACAGATGAACGGCGAGACCAATAACAGGTCTGGTTACCATGCCTAACCTCTGATGTAAGCGGGCCCGCAGACAAGTCAGTAACATGAGTTAGTAGTGGCATAAAGTGTATTTCTGTAAAAATGTCAAACAATTCTCTATATATTCTATGAAGAAATTCTGCTAAAACCTTCTTAGAGAAACTTACAATTGAAGCAGATGTAAACTCAATCCCTAAAATCTCACATAAGCTTTAATGTGTTAATGTCATTTCAAAATTAATTTCCAATCTGCAGCTTTCTTTAAAAACATTTATAAATCTCCAGCTTTCATGAAAAACAACTGGCAATCCTGCTCTATTGGTCCTTGTTCAGGCACTTCCTGGGTGACAACGCTCCATCCATGTCTCCCAATTCCGGCCCTGCGTTTTCACCCTGTCACACGTCCTTTCGAGCTGTTTTAACATACATTATGCCATCAGTGGAGGCAGCCATCACTGAAGTACATGTAGGCAGGAAGTGACAGCAAAGGGGATGGCCAGTAGTGATGGGCTCGGGCGTGTTCGCAGCTCCAGGTGCCGAGCCCGCCAGGAAGCTGACAGTGCCAATCACAGGCACTAAGACATTTCCCGATCTCTGCAGCTGCAGTACCTGTGATTGGCGCTGCGTGCTGTCAGCTTCCTGGCGTGCTCGGCACGTGGAGCTGCGAACACGCCCGAGCCCCATCACTAATGGCACTGGAATGCAACAAAGGATGATAAAAAGGTAAAAACTAGTATTCTATTAAACGCAATTGCTTATGACTGTGCAATGCTTTAGCAAACTGTGGGAGACACCGAAGATTGACACCCCCAGAAGTGTCAGATTCCTCCTATATGGAGTGGTGTTTGGTGGTGCAATGGCAGGAGAGGTCAGTCTTCACTTTTTGTTTTACAGAGACAGTTTTTATTTGTAATTTGAGATTGCTGACAGGGTCCCTTTAAGATTGTTTGCAATAGGGTAATGCACGTGGCATGCTTTAAATGAACATTATCTACTCTTCAAAGCACATCTGTGGGCAAATTTAAAGCTGAACTCTGGGGTAAAACAATAAAACCCTTGCAGTGCCACCCCCCCCCCAGTTAAGTCTAGGGATAGAGGAATAAGCTGTAATATTACCTTGTACCTTGCTCTGACAGGCTTACAGCGCTCACCTCTTCTCTGTGAGGCTCCAGGTTGTGGGCCGGCCATCGTCGTCCTCACATACAATGCAGGACTACTGGACCTGCGTTGTATGTGATGATGTCATGGTGAGACGGCTGGCCAGAGCGCCTTAAGGTGCCCATTTCCTGGCTAAATTTAAGCCGGTTTTTAATGTACCGGCCGAAATTTTCATGGCTGATTGTGCAATCAGAGCCGGCAGCCAACGAGCTGCCCGTTCCGATCAGGTATTCTCCACTGTTTACATTGTATTATGGTACCTGTCATAATGTAAACAGTGGACATTCTTTCGATCGACACGCTGTTTGTGTTGATGGAGGAATCCCGCGGGTTGAACAAAAAAAAATTGACAGGTGTATGGCCGGCTTTAGGGAAGAGGCTTTGAGGACCGGCTGCACAGCATGGAGGAAGCCAAAGCCAGGAATAATGTAAAGCTCTTGTTCACATCTATGCAATGTAGGAGTGTTTGCAATGCTGCACCACATGATCCTGCATTACATATTGCAATGATAGGTGCCATTATTTCTCAATGGCACCCCAGTGCACTTAGCCATCGCATGACACTTCCTTCAGTGCAATTCAGGGGCGGTATTCAGCTCATTCAAATTAATAAGCTGCCTACAGCAGCGCACCACAATGCACCCCACAGCACCTCTGCGATGTCGCATTGCAGAGTTATGAATGATGGCTTAGTAGTACACCCTATTCCCTTAGTATTACACCCTATTCCTCTACTCCTAGACCTAAAGAGCATTTAACTCTTACAGTGCCAGGGGGGAAGTCCACTGCAAGGCTATAGCACTCTTTACTTACTTGAGTCATGTGATCCATCATGCACCCCTTCCAGGTGTGGGGACTGGAGATCCATTGCTGCAATCCGTGTCCACCACCGACTGGTCCCCTTGTTGTGATATCATGATCCAGGACACTGTGCAAAATTGCAGCAGGCTGCAGAGTGCTGGAACGCAAAACATTATAGCACCTGACCCTTCAAATTCTGAGCAGCAGTGTGGCGCTGGGCAGGACCACTCATTGAAGATCCCAGGAGCAGGTTGCACTCATGGGGATGGGGGTTTACTTCAAGGACTAAGAGTAAAGTTGTCTTTATGTCTTCCCCACTCCATCTAAAACGAAAAAATAGTTTAGTCATGCTTTAACATCAGGTACAGGAGGGTCATTACATATTAGCAGGCTGTGATCCTGATACTACAATTTGGGGGAAGGGGTCCACCTCCATCAGGTCTGGGAAGAATTTGGCTTCCTAGCTCTGGTGGGACTACACATCTCAGCATGTCTGGACAGCTCTGAGCTCTGTTAGGGATGCTGCATTTGGTATCTCCATGGCAGCCGCAGGTACACAGTGCTTTCGGTGCAGTGATTAAGCCCCGCCCCCCAGTGTACCCAAGCCCTTTCCCAGTACGGTGGTTGTCAAGGTGACGCCGGCGGAAGTGCGTCAGAATCGGGACGCGGAAACGCGGGAAATTTGCGAAACGATCTTGGAGAAGTGAGAGCGGAGCGGGAGGTGAGAGTCCGGGGGACAAGGACCAGCATGAACGGACAGAGATAGCTCATCCGTTACGGGCCTTCCACTGTGTCTGTCCGGCTCTATACTAACTCTTGTAATTCTTCCATATGTGACACGTATAGCCTGCCTGTATGCTGGCTCTTGTAGTTCCTCCATATCTGACATGTATAGGCTACCTATATTCTGGCTCTTGTAGTTCCTCCATATCTGACATAAAGACCTGGCATACAAGAAGCTCTTACCTGTCCAATATGGAGGAGCTACAAATCCCAGCAATCCCCCAATATACAGGTTAATAAAATGGCAGCTACAATATATGGGTAACAGGCAAGCTAGTAACTGGCAGAAATGTATAAACAGGTCAGTGTCTGTGTTTCCTGTGTGCTGGGGATTGTAGTTCCTCCATAGCTGATTGTTCTGAGTGGTGTGCTGGGATTTGTAGTTCCTCCATATCTCATTGTTCTGAGTGGTGTGCTGGGGATTGTAGTTCCTCCATATCTGATAGTTCTAAGTGTCTGGTGTGCTGGGATTTGTAGTTCCTCCATATCTGATGGCTCTGGGTTTCCAGTGCGCTGGGATCTGTAGTTCCTCCATATCTGATAGTTCTGGGCGTTTTGTGTGCTGGGATTTGTAGTTCCTCCATATCTGGTCTGGTGTGCTGGGAATTGTAGTTCATACTGCTAACATATTTTCTAAATGTAACAATTAGAAACTCCTTTCTTTGGGGTTTTATTTTTTGGAGTCAGGTCATGTGATCATTTTCTTCTTCCACTGCACGGTGTGTGGGCGGAGCTAAGCGGCAGCATGTCACATGTCTCTGATGTTGGTGCTATTAATACTTCGTGCTCTTTGCCTGGGGCCATAGGCAGCAGTATGGAGAACGCGGTCATGTGACTTCATTGGTATAATAAAGAAAAATCGTACATATTTTAATGCGGATCTTCCAAAGAATCCTGATCAGTGTGTCTGGGGGTCCGTCAGGTAGGCGGTCTGGACGATACAGAATGGAATAGTAACAGTCTATGACCAGCCGAACCGTCACCGAGTGTTCACAATTTACACCATGGCGGTGACCTGCATTATTCTTGTGCTGCAAAAGTCCGGTCAGTGCGCACCGTGTGAGAGAATCAGAAGAGGAGAATCATCCACACAATCCGAGACATGAAACATTAAGGCCTCATTCACACACAACGCAAGCAAAATTGTATATTGCAAATATACGCGCGTCTATACGTGAATATACGAGCGTATGTGCCTATATGCGTGCACTATTTGCATTCCCAGAATGCATCATTCCTAATGGGATTTTATACGCGAGTATACAGTATTCAAATGTATATTTTATATGCGAGTATACACACGCAAACATGCGTATGCGCGTGAAATACGCCGCCCGGACGCATCTCGGTTCCATTCTGTTTGTGCGCATATATACATCTCCATACGCGGCTATGTGTATGGCGCCATTTATTTGCATATGGTACAATACGCACGTACGCGCGGCAGTGTGAATGAGGCCTTACTGTCACATTCTGATTTATTATGACTTGTTTTTTCTACTTCTTTCGTCTCTTGAACACGGTCATGTTTATTGTTATACAAACCCAAACTGTAAATATATCATCTTGGGAGATGTCCAGTGTGTAAAGTGACACTAAACTCAGGAGTTAAATACTAAAAATACATTCAAGTACCTGAACTATTAATAATAATGTATCTTATTTGTGTATCACTCGGCTGCAGATCCTCCAATCATCTCTGAATTGGTGGTGACACTGTCCTTCTCTCGGGAGGGGGGCTACTTTTGTTCCCCATGGTCCCTGTGTGTGTTGTAAAGTGGTTACTGCTCCAAGCTCGCTCCTGGGATGGACTACAATCTCAGGTTTAGTTTACTCATTTGTATAGAGCTTGTAGTCCATCATGGAAGTGAACTTGGAGAGGTGACTACTTTACAGCACACACAGGGACCATGGGGAACAAAAGTAGCCCCCCTCCAGAAGGAAGGACAGTGTCAGCACCAACTCAGAGATGATTGGAGGATCTACAGCCGAGTGATACACAAATAAGATAGATTATTATTAATAGTTCAGGTACTTGAATGTATTTTTAGTATTTAACTCCTGAGTTTAGTGTCACTTTACACACTGGACATCTCCCAAGATGATATATTTACAGTTTGGGTTTGTATAACAATAAACATGACCGTGTTCAAGAGACGAAAGAAGTAGAAAAAACAAGTCATAATAAATCAGAATGTGACAGTAAGGCCTCATTCACACTGCCGCGCGTACGTGCGTATTGTACCATATGCAAATAAATGGCGCCATACACATAGCCGTCATACACATCACGCCATACACATCACGAGGTGATGAGGGAGCATGAAGCCAGCTTCCCGGCCAATCAGGAAGCTGGCAGCAAGTCATTACACGCTGCCTGGCTTCCTGATTGGCCGAGAAGCCGACTCCATGCTCCCTTGTGACAAGTGACGAGGGAGCATGGAGCTGGATTCCCGGCCAATCAGGAACCTGGGCAGTGTGTAATGACTCGCTGCCGGCTTCCTGATACAGGAAGTATCGGGCTGAGTACTCGCCCAAATACTCGGTATCGGTGCATCCCTAGTTAAATCTTAAAAATACATTCAAGGACCTGAACTATTAAAGGAGAACTATGGGCTTAAGTCTTTTCCCCATAGTTCTCCTTAGGGTAACGGGAGGACACAAACTAGCGTCCTCCCGCCCACTCTAGGCTCAGTATACCGCCTAGTACCGCCATTACACTGCGCTCTGCTTCCTGATTGGCCAGAAAGCCGGCTCCATGCTTTCTCGTCACCTAGTGACGAGAAGCATGGAGACGGCTTCCCTGCTAATCGGGAAGCCGGGTGGCGAGTCTTTACACGCCGTCTGGTTCTTTAATAGGACTTCTGGTATCGGTACTCGATACTGAAAAACCGGTATCAGTGCATCTCTAGTTTTAACTCCTGAGTTTAGTGTCACTTTAAAACAACACCAAAGCCAAAACAGTAGGTGAGATGTATGTCCTGAAATCCCACAATGTCCGGTGGGTTTTCGGTGTCTCCATTATAATACGAGGACACACGTTATACTGTTTTCTTAGTGGTTCTAATTGGCTGATTTACTTTTTTTTAAAGCTTTATGTGATTAATATGTATGAGCTCTATAAATATCCATTGGAGTTAGGAGCTTAGATACACACAGGCATGTATGAGCTCTATAAATATCCATTGGAGTTAGGAGCTTAGATACACACAGGCATGTATGAGCTCTATAAATATCCACTGGAGTAAGGAGCTTAGATACACACACACAGGCATGTATGAGCTCTATAAATACTGGAGTTAGGAGCTTAGGTACACACAGGCATGTATGAGCTCTATAAATACTGGAGTTAGGGGCTTAGATACACACAGGCATGTATGATCTCTATAAATATCCATTGGAGTTAGGAGCTTAGATACACACACACAGGCATGTATGATCTCTATAAATATCCATTGGAGTTAGGAGCTTAGATACACACAGGCATGTATGACCTCTATAAATACTGGAGTTAGGGGCTTAGATACACACAGGCATGTATGACCTCTATAAATACTGGAGTTAGGGGCTTAGATACACACAGGCATGTATGATCTCTATAAATACTGGAGTTAGGGGCTTAGATACACACAGGCATGTATGATCTCTATAAATACTGGAGTTAGGGGCTTAGATACACACAGGCATGTATGACCTCTATAAATACTGGAGTTAGGGGCTTAGATACACACAGGCATGTATGATCTCTATAAATACTGGAGTTAGGAGCTTAGATACACACAGGCATGGGTCAAGTAGTCAAGTTCTTCTTACACTGTGTACATAGTCATAGGATACCTAAGTGTTTTAACTTGTTTTGCGTGTTCTTCTCCAGTATCTGTATAGCCACTAGCTGGTATCATACTCGGCTTTGTAAAGTACCAAGCTGCCTCTTTCCTGGGATATGTAGTGCTACTGTACATGAGGCTTTAAATTCAGTGCAGACTAGCTGAAAGTAAACAATGCAATGTTTACAGTGAACCTGTGTTAACAGTTCTTGAAATACAAGGAAAGAACCTACAGTGGTAAGAGTCTATATTTGCAGAGTTGCTCGGTACCCCTGTATATATATGTGTGTGTGTGTGTGTGTGTGTGTGTGTGTATATATATATATATA
>NW_017307343.1:392146-420096 GCF_000935625.1 Nanorana parkeri
TATTCTACATTTTTAATATTTCACTTTTAAAAGTACAGATTTCCTTTACAAATGTAACCAATTTATTTTCTTAGGCCCCATTCACACACGAATCGGCCTGCACGTACAGCTCCGTGCTGCGTGCGGGGCCGTACCAAGTAGCTGCCGGGAAGGACAGGTGCTGCGTGTGATTAGAATGCAACCCCCGTCCTTCTCTATAGGGCTACGCGGCCATACGCCCCCCTACGCTCACCTCATTTGCAGGTCCGTAGGGGTGCAGGTTTTCTGGCCGGGACGCATACAGGATCCATTCCGGCGGCGTATGAATACGATCACCCGCACCCCTACGGATATGTGGCATGTGAATTGTATTACTGAGGTGCATGCGTCTTGCAGTCAGATTTGTGTTCATTGAAGCTTTTTTTTTCCTGTTAGGAGCCATCAGAATGAGGACGGGTGAAGGAACTTGTGAGGAGGGGACATCTTTAGAAGCATCCCTTCCAGAAGAGAGCGTGATTATAATCAGCGATGATGAGGGTGAAGTGTCGGCACTTGGCAACTCCGTGCTGCTGATAGAAGAAGCTGCCGGTAAGTATTTACGCTCATTTATCCGTGCCAGTGTCCTTCATATGCCTTTGTATGCAAAGTGTGACTGGCTATAAGCAAATTTATAGCTGATCCCTGGCCAAAAAAAACCGAACTCCCACTCTGTCCAACTTTAGCTAATTGCTAGTATTTATTCTGAAATTCTGTTTTATTACCTGAAATTGAGATCACATGACAGGCCTGGTCCCACATCTTCTGGTCTGTTGTGTAGGAGAGGGCTTCTTTCACTGCCCACGTCACACTTCCTAGTGATGTAGATACTGCCTATTGGCGAATTTGCAGCAGTCCCCTCTATTGAGATAGCAGCCATTAGGTAACCTCTGTGCCTGAACCACAAGCTTTGGGCTTAAGGACTCCTAAACACAGAAGTCTGTACACCATAGAAAAAAGGCCAGATCTGTGCACATGGGAGCCACAGGTGTTGCGTACACCCCGTCTGTACAAATCTATGACAGGCTGTACCCTGGTAAACATGTATGCCTCTGGGTGTATTCCAAACCTGTACACGAGTATATGCTTGAAGGAATGTTCAGCTTACAGCCACAGCCTCCCATTAATTGGACTTCTGTGCCTGTGTTAATTAACCCCCAAAACAAGGTAAAGCTAAATAAAGGTGCAAATACAAGTATTAAAAGTGAGCTATGGACCCAAAACTCTGCATATAGCGGGCTATTGCCGGCTATATGCTGACAGCGCACTGCATTTGAATGATACCCTGCTGCCTGATTGACAGCTGGCTCTGCCTCTCTAAAAGGGGGGCCAGCTATTCCCACCCCCTCCTGTCTGTCCCTCCAGTTAGTGTTGGAGGAACTGAAGTATGGGATCAAAAGCATTAGGTGACTGCGCTGTGAAAAATAACACAAGGTGTGACTTCTTCTTTAAGACTTCATGTTCTGCTTATAGCAAGACCAACTGCGACTGGCACTTGTTTTCTATAATCTTTATTCATTTCCCATATTTTTGAAATCCTTCAGAAGAGTCCTTCGCACAAGAGAAGAGGAAATTGGAAGTGCTGGATGATGAACTTGCTATCACCTACAGTAAAAAGGGCCATGTGCTGCCACACGCCAGATATGATTGCACATTACATCCTTTTATGTAAGGAGCACTCAGTGGAAACAGTATTGTGTCAGAGGTGTGCAGTGGGCTGTAGGTATGACATGGCTGTCTGTGTTTTTTTAGGCGTGTGGAGAATGAGACCGAGGTCCCCATGGAGCAGAATGCCAGCTTCTGTTCTGAATGTTACTGCTACCTGTGTGACAAGCCTGCTTCAGAGGTAAGAAACTTTCCAAATCTAATTCTATTTCCATAGACATCTAAGGATTGAGATCTTCAACTCTGCAGTGTGAAAGACTGGACTGGAAGCTGCAGGGCTAATGTGGAAGTGACCTTCAGGTACTGGGCTCTTCTGAAGGAGCTTTCCAAACCCCATTCTGGTAAAAAGATGGCCGCAGAGTACTTTCCAGGTCCAGTGCCATTGGCATTGCCTCAGCGCTTGCCCTGTCTCTGAAGACTCACTCCAGTGGGGCCGATCAGGCTGAGCCCGGGGAGCTACCTCATTTACTTTGTCGCGGGGTGCTTTTGAATTTCCCACTTTCTGACGTTTTCACTACGGTCTTGTATGACTTGGGCCTCATTCAGACAAGCAAATGAGAGCCAATAGGCTGCTGTGCTTCAGGTGCGGTCAAACGCTGCATCTAGACACAATGTCCCTAATTTGGATCTGGCAGTGTTTGGCCTTAATCAGGCCACCACCATTCCAGTGGAGGATGCACCTGTTCATTAAAAGGCATCTTGCCACCACTGCAGTTGATTCAATGTCCTAGAACATTTGGAGAAAATAGTAGTAACTTTTAAGCTACAGTTTTGATAGGCTGCTGGATGTTTCCTGTCTCAGCTCAAATTCTGACTTGTCATCTGAATATATCTTGTGGTGCCCATGAGTACCATTTTTACCCTCATGTCAGACCATGTGGCGCCTCCTTGGGTCCTCTGCACAGTTAAAGGTTTTGTACACTTTTAGATGTTTCAAGTGAAGATATAAAATGAAACATTTTGCTAAAGGTAAGATGCCGATTGGTTGCTGTTGTCTATTATATTTAATATATGTTGGTATCTTTTGATGTGACTACCTTGTACTGAACACTTTATATTGATGTTTACCTTTTTAAACATGGTGTTTTTCCGGTCGTGATGATGTCACGGGGAGGTTGCAAAACTCTCTTCAAGGAGTATATATGTAGCTGTATTGACATATACTGACTTGTTACATTGTCACCCTGATGAAGGGACCCTGTGAGGTTGACGATTGGTCCGATTAAATGGACATCAAAGATATTTGCTGAGTGCTGGTGATTTCTGCTTTTTACTGGTTGCTGTTGGCAACTGCTCCAGATTCTATTTGCTCCAGTTTTGATAAATTCCCCCCATTATATTTTAATGTCAAGTTTCTGTGCTATCTTTCAGTGTTCCTCATGGACGTGTACCTCAAGCTGCCATTGCAATGCCCACAACAAGAGCAAGTACTGGAAGGAGCTCCGAGACACGGCTCTGGCTGGGGTCCTCACCATGTTCCAGCTGGATCTTACTGAGATCGATACCGAACTTAGGGAAGGAGGTGATTATGTCTTCTGATACCTTTACTATGTAAGATGGGGAACGATCTAAAAAGGATGACATCCATATCATTTCTCCCCTCTTATCTAAGCGATTGTTAAAATAGGCTGTGAGCTTGTTTTAACACTCTGGTTTCTATGACCTGTGTCTCTGACTATCCAAGAAAGCACACTGCCACAAAAATATTGTCTTTGGCAGACAAAAGAAATCCAGCTCTGTGTTAGTGATCTTTGTTTTTTTCAAATGCAATCAGCACAAGTAACTGAATTTAACTTGGTATCGGCCTCTTGTAATCTGCTGTACAGCAGAGCTGAGGGTGGTGGTGGTAGAAGCAGCACACGGGGTCATTCAGGTATGTTGCAAGTGTGCCAGGTAAACGTATCGGTGTGCTGCTTCTAGTCATAGGGTGAAGAGGGGCCAGACATTTAAGTGAATGTAAAACTGCAGCAGAGAAATATCAGGTCCCTTCCCTTGCCAGACAAGGCAGTGCTGTTTGACAGCTGTGTAAATATCAGGACAGAATGGACTTTAATACAGTAAACTCTGTTATCCGGTCTTCAATTAACCAGAACTCTCACCTAACCAGAAAAAAGGAAATTCCCTGTGTACTCATTGTTTTGCTGATCTGCGGCCTGTATTGTTCTGGAACTGATCACGTGACTATTTGTCTTAATTTTCTTTTGATGACTGCATTTCAATATTAATATGAAGTCAATACAGAGTTTGTTATGGTGTGGTATGGGGTGTGGTGCGGGGTATAGTGCGGAGTATAGTAATGGGATATAGTGCAGGGTATAGTATGGGGTATGGCATTAGTTAGATCTATTTTTTAATAGTAACTCTCAAGCAACCAGAAACTACATTTTTCCCCTTCGTCTTCCAGAACAGCTTACGAGAAATAGGCTCCGCCCCTTTTAGTAGGAAACGCGTCACCCCTAGTTGTTTTAAAAGGCCCGCCTCTCTCCTAGCGCCTCAGTTTTTTGTGTTTCCTCCGTCGGGGAGACATGTCACCGGGACAGTGGGTGGATATGGAAAAGGTACCTCAGTGTTCCCTCTGTGGGACCCTTGTGAGGTTCAGAAGTACCTTAGTAGGCCGCCGGTACCGCTCCTCTGACATTTGGGGATTCCCCACCGGATCCTTCGTCCTCTTCAGTGCCCGGGGATGCGGCCTCAAAATTGAGGCTTTGCAATCTCCCGTTTAGTGGCGATCTTCTTTTTGGGCCTGAATTGGAGGCCATATTAGAACGTACAGCTGATAAGAAGAAGTCTTTTCCAGAGAAAAAGTAGAAGCCCTTTCGTAGATTCTTTAAAGGACCCAGAAACAAGGGTCAGAATATGAAGGGGGAACAGCCCAAGGGGATTATTTTTAGTAACCCTCCCTCCCAAGCTCCAAAACAGCAGTGACTTCTGTGTGAGGGTGGGAGGAAGGCTAGCAGGGTTTCTTCCTCGTTGGAGGGAGATTACTTCCAATCATTATATCAATCTAATCCAAGAGGGGTACAGGTTGGAATTCTGCAGCCACCCACCCCATCGTTTTTTGATCACAAATCTCCTGAGGAACGCATCTCGAGCAAACGCTCTTTGCCTTCTGTTGGGAGAGTTGGTGGATCAAAAAGTGCTTATTCAGGTTCCGTATCAGGAGAAGGGTCAGGGCCTGTACTCTCACATATTTGTTGTGCAAAATCCGTCAGGGAAGTACAGGTTGAGCCTAAATCTCAAACTCTTGAATTTAGCGATCAGGTACAAGAGGTTCCGCATGGACTCCATCTTTTCGGTCCAGAACCTGTTGCAAAAGGGTTCCTTTTTAGCGACTCTAGATTTAAGGGATGCCTATCTCCACATCCCCATTCACAGGACGTCACAAGATTTTTTATGCCTGGTGGTAAGAGTAGGTCAGACAGTGGTACATTACCAGTTCAGAGCACTTCCTTTCGGGCTGTCCTCGGCCCCACGCATTTTTACAAAAGTTTTGGGGGAGGCAATAGCTACTTTACGGCTGCAGGGGATTTGCATCATCCCCTATTTGGACGACTTTCTACTGTCCGCCAGCTCAGCGGCTCAATGCACCAGAGACCTGGAAGTTACACAGGTTTGGTTGCAGGAACTGGGATGGGTAGTGAATTTACAAAAGTCCAATCTTGTCCCCTCTCAAGTTACGGTGTTTCTAGGGTACATCCTGGATACTGTGGAGCAGAGGACCTTCCTTCCGGAAGAAAAGATTCTGAAAGTGGGAAATGCGGTAAGCCACTTACAGACGAATTGTCCCAGATCCTTAAGGGAAATCATGTCTGTGTTGGGTCTGATGACATCCTATCTACCGGCTGTTCAGTGGGCAAGATTCCACCAGAGGGGTCTGCAGGGGTTCCTGTTGAGAATGTGGGACCATTCACAGGATACCTTGGATGCTGCGGTTATTGTTCCTCCTTCCGTGAGGAGGGGGCTTATGGTGGTGGAGGAACCGAAGTTCCCTGTCAGGGGTCTTCAATGGTCTTTTCCCACTACCATAAGGTTGACCACGGATGCAAGTGCCAGGGGATGGGGAGCACACCTGCAAGATCGGATGACTCAGGGACAGTGGTCCCAGCGGGAGGCAAGAATGTCCTCCAATTGGAGGGAGCTGAGAGTGGTTTTGAACGCGGTCCTGTCGTTTCAAGATCAGATAAGGCATCACCATCTGCTAGTGCTCTCGGACAATACCACTGTGTGTTACCTAAACAAACCGGGGGGAACCAGGAGTTCTTACCTTCAGTCGATAGCGAAATAAATCTTCTTTTGGGCAGAAGTGAATCTGGGTTCCCTTTTCGGCAGTGCACCTAAAGGGAACGCAGAATACTCTGGCAGACTATCTGAGTCGGTTTCAAGTTCTCCAGGGCGAATGGAGCTTGGATCAGGAAGTCTTTGACCTCCGGACTCAGAAGTGGGGTTTACCGCAGGTGGATCAGTTTGCTGCACAGGACAATGCAAAATTAGCCCACTTTTTCCCCCTAAATGCAGCAGACAACGCAGTGGCATTGGACGCCCTATCGCATCCATGGGGTTATAGTCTGTGCTACGCATTCCCACCCATTCATTTAATTCCGAGGGTTCTACAAAAGTTCTTTCTAGAACGGACAGACTTGATACACGTTGGCCAATTACACATTGTTCCATTCCGAAGTGGGATTTTTGTCACTGATCCTACAGGGTCTGATGATTCCCCCTTTTGAACCTCTGTCTGATCTTGCGATTAAGATTACGTTGAAAACGGTGTTCCTGGTTGCTATAACCTCAGCTAGGAGAGTTAGCGAATTGCAGGCTCTGTCTGTAAGGGAACTGTGCTTGACGGTTTTTGAGGACTGAGTGGTCTTGAAGACGGATCCGGCTTTTTTACCAAAGGTTTCGTCAGACTTTCATAGATCTCAGGAGATCGTTTTGCCTTCATTTTGCAGTAGTCCGGCTAATCAGAAAGAGGCAAGTTGAAGGGTGATGCTGTGTATTCAGGAGGCTTATGGGGCTAAGCAGGTTAGTGTTCCACCTTTTTTAAATGCGCACTCTACCAGGGGATCGGCCACCTCGTGGGCAGAGAGAGCTGGTGCCACTCCGGAGCAGATCTGCAAAGCCGCAACCTGGTCGAGTTTTTCCACCTTTGTCAGACATTACCGGCTGGATTTGAATGCGGCAGCAGAGCAGACGTTTGGGAGAAAGGTGCTCCAAGCCGTAGTCCAGCCCTAAGTGGGTAAGTTCTTGTTTATCCTCTCGTAAGCTGTTCTTACGGGAAATTCAGAGTTAGACTCACCGGTAACTCTCTTTCCTATAGTCTTCCAGAACAGCTGGATTCATTTGGTTACATTTGGTTATGTAAGTGGTGGCGAAATGTGATTTCAATGTGATATTCTGTTGTTGTTTTGGTTCCCGTCATTACAGGGTCTTCCTACGTTTCTCGATACAACTGAGGAGCTAGAAGAGAGGCGGGCCTTTTAAAACAAGTACCGTGTTTCCCCGAAAATAAGGCACAGTCTTATATTTTTTTTGGCTCAAAAAAACACACTAGGTCTTATTTTCGGGGTAGGTCTTATTTTTTTTTTTTAATGTGTAACAATCCAAAGTTAATGCAAATCCAAATTAAATAATCAAAAATGGCAAAGTTAAGAATAGGGTGATCAGGGCAATCAGGGGTGCTGTAGCTTTCCAAAGGCATTTTGGTAACCAGAATGAGCGAAGCGCGCTTTCACTATCGATTCCTCACAGGCGGCTTGCATTTGCTATCACTCGCGCCGGCTCCTGTCACAGGCGTATAGAGGAGGCATCGGCTTATGCGGCTCTGCTCCTTGCGCTGCCGCCTCGCTTCCTCTAGCGTTGGCTTCGTAGGCACCGCTGATTCTCTCCCGCGGCGCTTCAGGTTTCCCCTCATGCCACCACCGGCCCTGGGAAAGGTCGCAACTAGGTCTTATTTTCGGGGTAGGTCTTATTTTCGGGGAAACAGGGTAGGGGGTGACGTGTTTCCTACTAAAAGGGGCGAAGCCTATCTCTCGTAAGCTGTTCTGGAAGACTATAGGAAAGAGAGTTATCGGTAAGTCTAACTCTGAATATCCGGAGCCTACCAATCCCTGTGGATGCCGGAAAACGGGGGAGTTTACTGTACAAATCCCTTGGCAGGTAACACAACTCTTTTATAAGTGTATTTCATTTATTGCCTGGAGTTCAGCTGTAATGATCTTGTTCTTCCAGTTTTCTCCTAGTTGTAACCACCATTTCTCTTTTTGTTTGCCTCAGGGAACCAGCTGCAGCATTTCCTATCCGAGCTGTCACAAGTGCAGCAGAAGTACAGGGAGGGTGCTATCATGACACGGGAAAGTACAGCAAAGTGCTTTTGTGCCTGCCACCGTGACAAAAGGAAGTCCAGTTGTTACTCCTGTACCATGGCCCATGTACCAGTACCTGTGCACAAGTAAGAATAATAAAACAAGTGTACTCGGTTACTGTTTATATTCCATCATCTTGTGTGTTCTCTTTTAGATATTTTCACCTAGTTTTAGGTTATCATAAAGTTTTCTTATGAGGACTTCTGAAACAACTTTTCTGTTGTGGCATGTTTATCCATACATAGATTTGCCTGCTAGTGATAATTGCATTGCCAGGTAGTGCAGTCAGCATCCATTCGGAGTATCTTCTATAGCAAGGATTAGAGGAAAATATTAAGAGCCATTGAACCAATGCAGAATCTGGATGAATACACGCACGATGTAGTACAAAATTCCTTGCCACTCAGCGTTAAAGGAGATCTATGAAGTGATTTCCGCTCATCCTGATAGTTAGAGCCGACCTGTGACAAAGAAGCTGTCGCAGGTCGGCTCTATCGATCAGGAAGTGAGCAGAAACATGCACCGATACACCCACTTTCCGATCATCTCCCTACAGTGAGTGGTGACTGTCAGTCATAGCTCCCCGCAGGAATTCCCCCCTCTCCTCTCCGATCCTACCAGCGCTGAGTGGAAGAACGGACAGGGGAGGGGGTGGGTACAGCTGGCTATGCCTCTAGATAGGCAGAGCTCCCTGTCACTCACCCAGCTTGGTGGATCTCGACAGTAATGTCGGGATCCATCCTGGCTGCGTCGCTCACAGTATATCGTGGGCAATAGCCCGCTATATACTGAGCTTTGGGTCACTGGAGGATGCTAATGTATGTCCTCCCGTGACCCTAAAGAGAACTATGGGGAAAAACACTTACCCCATAGTTCTCTTTTAATGATTAGTAAAGAGGAACAATTTAATCCATTAACGGTAAAAAGCAACACACACACACCCCTATGTTACCCATTTCCCCATCTCTCCTCCCCTGCACAGCCTACTATCTCCATACCTCCTATCCCCCCCCCTTTGGAAAGTATTTCTCCTATACTGTGGAGACAGAAGGGGCCCACGGTTCTCTCTGTATTTACCCCAAAGTTGTGACTATCTTCCTGTTTACAGAATCTTAGGAAAAACCAAAGTGTTTCCATAAGAAACGCTTTGGTTTTCCATATAATTTCTCCAGCATTGGCTGGTTATCACCAGCTTTCTCCAGCATTGTCTGGTTATGGTACTGTTGATGAATAGCCAGCGTATTCCTTAATGTTCTACTTGTGTGCACTGTACCTGGAAATCTTCTATAAATTATCAAAGAAAAAAAAACCCCCAGAAGCCCCTGATGTATAAATTCTGGAAGGTACCAGCTATTCTAATTTCTAACACTCCTCCTGCACACTTAGTCTGGTAACTATTAGGGATGCAACGAAATTTCAGCCAAAAATTGCACTTTTGGCCATTTGCCGAAAATTCTGTGTATCCCAGCTTTTCTCAGCGCTGGGTGTTGGTCTGTGCCTTCCGATGCAGCGCCGGTGTCCAACGGGGAGGAGAGAAGCTTTCAGGATGGAGAGTGGCGCTGCGCGCAGACAGCTGTCATTGTTGCAGGAGGCCGAGCGCACACCTCCCGGCCTGGCCTCCTGTGTCAGGATGGAGAGCGGTCCGGGGCGGTGACCGCTGCGATCTGTTACAGGAGGCCGAGTTCTCCTCCCACACCTCCCGACTCCGCGCCCTGTGTCAGGATGCCGAGCAGGGCGGTGACGGCTGTGATCTGTCACTGGAAACAGAGCTCTCCTCCCACACCTCCCGGCTCCGCCTCTTGTGTCTGGATGGAGAGCGGTAATTGGAGGAGAGTGCTCTGATCTCACAGGAGGCGGAGCTCTCCTCCCCCCACTGCCTGCCCCCTTCTGTGACAGCCGATTCGATTCAGGATGGAGAACGGGTATTCATACACTCGCCAATAAGGTGAACGTTGAGTGTTTGTAAATAAGTGGACATAGTGTGCTTACTATTTCCCAGTTATGAATGAATGGGAAGTGATCTACGTCACTTCCTGTTCATTCATGATTGTGGACATGGTAAACATACTATATCCACAAGTTATGAATGAACAGGAACACTCAGTATAGACGCTTCCTGTTCATCTATGACAGGGACTGCAGAAAAAGAGATGGAGGGCTCTGTTCTCAATCTCTTTTTCTGTTTTATAAGGGAAATATTAGGGGTCTGTTTAGACCCCTGATATTTCCCCGAAGTCCCTGACAGTAAAGTAAAAAATAAATGAAAATAAAATAATTACATTTAAAAAAAAAAAGATTGGAAAAAAAGTAATTTTTGGTTTCGGCCTTTCATATTTTTTATTTTCGGTTTTGGTCTTAAAATTCCATTTCGGTATATCCCTAGTAACAATGTTGCTAATGGTTATAGAGATATTATTCTGACTCCGATCGTTGTGATAGCGAAATATATCCCTTGCTGAGACCTCTATGCCTGGCCTGTATAAGCAGATATACTCACTGCGGACAATCCTCGTCAGATAGCTGAACTCGTCAATACCGATTCATTCAAAAGAGGTGTTTATTCTTTAACATCAGGTTACAGCAGATGATAGGAACAGCAGTTGAACGGTTATAGTATTGTGCGGTCAGAAAATGATGCCTTTCCTACGTACTGTGCAGATTACCTGTGTGTCCTTGTTACATGTGGCTTTCAACTGTGGCCATGACACAGGAAGTACTGCACACAGGAAGAAGGAAGGGGCGTACACTAGGGGGAAATACATCGTCACATGAGGAATAATTACAGAAAAACATGTACATTACAACAAAAGGCCACTAGATGGCAGCATAGGATAACACATGAATTTAGCTATGAGAAAATAGGCAAATCACACTATATAAATTCTAACCTATATAACAATGCTAATATTAACTGAGGCTATGCATCTCATATTCTATGCCCCTATTGGGGCGGCACAGATATGACCTATTTCTTTTGTCACCCAATTGGGGGCAGGATTGATTTTGTTTTAGGGCCAACTTCTGGCCGAAGTTTTATTTAACATAATTGAACAATTTGTATGGAATTGGACCATAATGGTTTTAAAGACATTTAGCCTGAACATTCAGCCCTGAAGAAGGCGGGCCCCTTGATATCCCTGAAATGTGTTGCTTTTTCAATTTACTTGAGGAAGACAAATGTTTGGTGCTTCTTAACCCCTTAGTGACCAGTGACATCCACAGTGCATCACTGGCAGCGGGCCCGTTTAAGCAGACTCCTGCGGGGATTCTGTTTACAATTGTAAAGCCGACTCGGGGGCAGGGCCCTCCTTACCATCTTGTCTTGAATTGTATTGTGATTGTTAGAGGTGCACCAAAATGGAGATTTTAAAACCGAGTCCCTAGTGATTGTAATGTCTTCCTTATGTTGTAAAGCTGCGCAAACTGTTGGCGCTATATACATCCTGTATAATAATACAATAGAAGCAATCTGGCGACTCAGCTGTCGCCTGATCGCTTCTCTGGGCCAGTAGGCTGGTGATGACCTGTAGGGGATTTTAAAGCGTCATCTATGGACTTTTTGGGGTACTGAATTTTGTCACAGTTTCACGGACGCACACGATTTTTAAAGTGGGCATGTTGGGTATACTCATCTTTGATTTTTAAAAATGGTTATTTAATTTGTTTTTTGGGGGCATTTAAGTGCATTTTCACTACATTTTGGGGTTTGATAATACGTTGCGCTAATTTCGTGCAACATAATAAAATTGCAACTGCCACCATTTTATTCTGCAGCGTCATGGGTTTCAGAAAATATATAATGTTTGGGGGTTTGAAGTCATTTTCAGGCCTAAAATGTGGATTATAACATGGGTACAAACAACGAAGAAAAAAAAAAAGCCTTGGTCACTAAGGTGGTAATATCGTGTGCACCTGGTTCCCCTTTGTGGGCATAGGACCTGCTGAGACAGAGGTACTGCGCTCTTCTACAAAAACAAAACAAACTATGCACTCCCAACTAAAGTTTCAGGATCCGGTACCTCTCGCCTACACTCTTTCAATAGAAAACGGTCCTCTGATGCATATACTGCATTAAAAAAACTAAAAGTGGAAGCTTGTACCTCCATTAGTCATCTGCGTTGTGCGGCCTTTATCTTATCTATGAAGAGCCCCAACAAGGAAACCGCAAATAATTTATATTGTGATAGTTTGACAAAATTTCCCAGAGTTTAAGAAATTAGACTTCACAGGAGTTGTATGTCCTGTCAGCTGCACATGATTTAAACATATCATTTAAAAATATTGCACTGGCTCCACCTTGTGGCATCCCTAAGGTAATACACTTAGTATCGGGCAGCTTGATTTACAAATAATGAAAACCACCTTTAACCACTTCTCGGCCGGCCGTTGTAAAAAACTCTCCGGGAGCTCTCTAGATTTGAGCGGGCGTCTATAGATGTCCGCTCAGCCACGCCCCCTCGCGTGCGGGAAAGTCCTAAAATGTAAAAACAGGCAGCGATGCCTGTTAACATGCAAGCGACCTGCCGGCCATATTGCCGGCGGATCACTTGTATAAGGTCCCGGTATGTGCGCCCCCCCCCCTCCGCGGCTCCCCCTTCCCGCTGTCACGCTGGTCCCAGGCTCCGCTGTGCCCGGTGCGAGCCCGGGACCAGCATAGTGCCTCTGTCACAGGGGATCAGAGGGAGATCGGTACACGAGCTCCCTCCGGTCCCCTCTCCGCTGTAAGAATGCGGAAATGATGTATATTACATCACTTCCGCATTCTTGTGTCACTCTCCAGCTTCAGATGCTGGAGAGAAGCTGATGAAGCAGATCTCTGCTTCTTCAGGGGGGTCTTAGGTGACATTAGGGGTCTTGGAGACCCCTGATGTCTCCATAAAGAGGACCGGTCACATCTTTTGCTATCACATAGGGGGATTTTCTTAGCCCCTATGTGATAGCAATAAAGTTAAGTGGGAAAAAAAATTAGTTTCCCCCCAAGAAAATGTAAAGTTATACATAAAAAATAATGTAAAAAAAAAGACGCCCCCCCTCCCCCCGTACGTACACGCATGCAAACATGTAAACGACGATTGCGCCCATTACGCCACACATGTTACATATCGTCGCGAACGTCAGAACGAGAGCAATAATCATTGTTTCCTAATATGTAATGGAAAAACGTTTTTTTTTCAAAATGTTTAATAATCTTTCCTTAATATAGTAAAAAAGAAAACCCGTAGTGGTGATTAAATACCACCAAAAGAAAGCTCTATCTGTCCCCAAAAAATGGTATAAAATTCATTTCAGTACAGCGTTGCATGACGGAATAAATGTCAATCAAAGTACCGCAGCGCTGAATACTGAAAAATGGCCGGGCCAGGAAGGGGGTCTACACACCTGGTCAGCAAGTGGTTAAAAAAACATAGGCTTAAATGTTTTTGATTTCTAAGTGATATGTATTTTTTGCTTGCAAAACAGTTACATGCCAGTATACCAGCTGGTGACTGAATACTTGAACAGAGCTGAAAATCAACACCCAAAGACTGCTGCAGTGATGTTGCTCGGTGCTGCCAGAGAGATTCTCCTGGAGAGGATTCTGACGAAGTAAGTGTGTTTTGCTTTTTGTGGATCTTTGCATGTTGCTCTATGCCGTGGGCGAACTCTGTAGTTGTCATTCATTGGCTGGGCACCTCATGTATAGGCACAAGAGCACATGCATAAAGGGACAGTTAGAAAGTCATGGTAGAAATCTAAGAAAATAATTATATTCAGGGCAAAGTGACAAGATATTGTGAAAGCCCCTGCCCCACCCACAAATGCTGACCTGGGCTATGCCATTCCTAACTTTGCTCGATGGACCGTGTTTGCACCTGTGTTTTGTGGGTCATTCATATAATGCAGGTCACAGTATTCTTTGGAGTGTTGTCTTCATAACGCTGTAGAGCACCCTAGCTGATCGTAGGTGAGATTGGTCATATGACCTTTCGGGTCCCGAAGAAAAGAAAGTTTAAGGGCATATTTGTAAAACACTTCTGCGTTTTTTTATAAACGGAATTTTAAACAAAATTTAAACCGTATCAGTATGGCAACCAGGGATGCACCGAAATGTCTGCCGCTGTAGTTCGAAAATGGCACTTTTGGCAAAATGACGAAAGTGCGGTACATCCCTAGTTTCTCTCCCCCCGCTGGGCGCTGCTCTGTGTTCCCTCAGACGCAGCACCCAGCGGGGAGGAGAGAAACTGTCAGAGGAGGCCGAGCGGTGCGGGGGGGAGAGCACTGTGAACACCCGGCATATCAGGAGGGCCGGGCTCTCCCTCCGCACCGCCCCCCCTCAGCCTCCTCTGACCAATCAGAATGGAGAGCATTGTGGGGGTGGTGTCAACCGTGCGCTGTCACAAGAGTGGTTAGCTGTCAAAATAGACTGAGCTCTCCCCACACCGCCGGCTCAGCTGTGACAGCAAGTCAGGATGAAGAGCGGTACAAGCAGTCAGTGATCGCTGACTGTTTGTAAATGATTGGACATAGTATGAGTTACTATGTACCAGTTATGAATGAATAGGAAGTGCTCTACATCACTTCCTGTTCATTCATGATTGTGGTTATAGTAAACATACTCTGTCCTCAAGTTATGAATGAGCAGGAACACTCAGCATAGAGGATTCCTGTCCATTTATAACAGGGGCTGCAGAATAAAAGATTGAGAACTCTGTGTCCTCAATCTGTTTTCCTATTTTAAAAGGGAAATATCAGGGGTCTGTTTAGACATCTGATATTTCACCGAAGGCCCCACAGTAAAGTTAAAAAATACAAATATTTAATAAAAATAAATAAAATATTAAAAAATTTATGAAAAATAAAATATTTTAAATGTTTTGTAAAAAGGTTAGAGAAAAAATGATTTTTGGTTTCGGCCTGACAATACCACTGCTTTATCAATGAGCCATGTATTGTGCTAATAGTGCAAGGTGTCCATTCTGTATATGAAGCAAATAGTTCTGCAAACACCTTAATGTCTAATGTGACTCTTCTCATTGTGTATCCATTTTTCTTCCCCCCCCCCCAAAAAACAGCCCGTTTCCATTGCCTGATACAAATAGCAACGTGAAAGAAGCTACTGCCAGCTTAATGTCAAGGTATGTCTGATGGAACTGCTTCTTTTTTATGATTTATGTCTGACAGGGTTGACCGTTTCCATTGCCTGATACAAATAGCAACGTGAAAGAAGCTACTGCCAGCTTAATGTCAAGGTATGTCTGATGGAACTGCTTCTTTTTTATGATTTATGTCTGACAGGGTTGTGGCTGATGAAAGATCAGTCTGCCTCACCTCCCCCACAGCATGGAGTCTTGTTTGTCTTTTTGCAGAAGGATTATCATTCCTCCTGATGCTTTCCTTGTAATGTGAGACCCTCTCATGATGGCTTCTGTAGGTTTCTGGAGTTGAGACTTCGGTGCTGCCCAAGCAAATAGAAAGTTAGGGTACTTCAGCTTGCTTAACCGGTATTAACTGGTATTTCGGTATCGAGTACCGATATTTTTTTTTTCCGGCCGATACCGAGTACCGGAAGTCCCATTCAGTAAGCCAGGTGGCGTGTAATGACTCGCACCTGGCTTCCTGATAAGCCGGGCAGCGTGTAAAGACTCGCCATTCTGCTTCCCAATTAGCAGGGAAGCCATCCCCATGCTTCTCGTCACTAGGTGACGAGAAAGCATGGAGTCTGCTTTCTGGCCAATCAGGAAACCAGGCGCTGTGTAATGACGCAGCGCCGGCTTCATGCTCCCTCGTCATGCAGTGACGTGCGTGCGTGCACCTAGCCTTTGCTTTTTCTACCCTCTCCCACAACTAGGAAGTTTGGGGAACCTCAAGTATCTTCCCAGTTACGGCAGAGGAGACAAGCGGCTACAGGTAAGTGGGGGGGTGTTTTTTGCCTTAATTGCCTTAATGCAGAGAAAGTGAAAAAATACACAGCCTTTGGTACTACTTTAATATAAGAATTTGATTTACTCTAGTTTATAAATGTGTACGGCCTTTGGGTGTGCTCGGGGCTAATTGGCCTATTTTGGAGTTTAGTGAAATACTTGCTTCACGGTGAATAAAAAAAATAAAAATCTACATAAATGTATGTAAAGGTTTTAGATGGCGATAGCAGCTGGACTTCGGGTTCGAGCGTAATATAATGGAAGAATTTTGTATATTTTAGTGTTTTTGTCTTCTCTCAGGATTGTCTCCACGTTACAAAGGCACCTGGTTTTAGCAGATTATCCGAGGAACCTCTATGAGAAGTTCATTATGTTTTTTCAGTCCATCCCACTTCCTCCCCACTGCTACAATTTTGTAAACAGGTAAGTGGGTCTGAAGGCAGCTGATTATCTAGAAAAGGGCACTCGCTTCGTTATATTTAAGAGCACCGGTTTTCAACGTTTTTAACCCCCGAGGAACCCTTTAAACATATTTTTAAGATTTCAGGGATTCCCTGACATTTTCTCATTTACAGCTCATGATACATTATAGTTAGGGATGTCCCGATACCACTTTTTCAAGACCAAGTGCTGCTGATACCAATTACCGATACTTTTCTTTAAAGGAGAACTATGAGATGAGGGATTTCCACTCACCTCATAGTTCTTGCCGTCCTGTGACAATGAGACTGTCACAGGTCGGCTCAGTAGATCGGGAGGTGAGCGAACACATACCGGCGCTCCCTCACCTCTCGATCCTGTCACGGCTCTCTGCCGTGACAGGGGGAGGGGCTGGATTCCCCTCTCCCCGCTCCGATCTGCCAGCGCTGCCTGGCGGAACGGACGGGGGAGGGGGCGGGTACAGCTGGCTCTGCCTCTAGATAGGCAGAGCCAGCTGTCACTCACGCAGCTGGGCGGATCCCGTCATCTACGTCGGGATCCGCTCCGGCGTCTCAGTATACCGCGAGCTGTAGCTCGCGGTATACTGAGCTTAGGGTAACGGGAGGACTCTAGTTTGTGTCCTCCCGTTACCCTAAGGAGAACTATGGGGAAAAACACTGACCCCATAGTTCTCCTTTTAAGGGACATGTGACATTTTTTCTATAACGATACAGATTGATGATTTTAGGGCAGTTTCTTGCGGAGCATGTTCATAATATTTCCCACATCCAATCTAATATCTCAGTCATTGCTTCACATCAGCAATACTTTGTAGAACTTCAAGTTTCATTGGGGGGTAGTGGGACAGATTGGAAGAAGCAGGGGAGAATTGTTACTCTATTTCTGCAACCTGATCATTTTAAAGAGTTCTAATTCTCTCCTGCTAACTTGAATAGGTTAAATCAAATAATCCGTAGTATACTGTGCAAACTTGCGCTACACTGCAGAAATAGGTACAATTCTCCCCAGCTAACCTGAATAGGTTAAGATTTAACCTATTCAAGATAGCAGGGAAGAATTGTATTTCTGCAGTGTACCGCAAGTGTGTACTATGGCAGTGCCCAACTGACAACATTTGGACCTAATTATTGGCTGTTCAGATTGAAGCACTGTCACATAAGAGAGTTCATGTGCTTCCTATACCTGGAAACCCTGCTTTATTAGCGAGGGCTGTGGCAGTGCTGGGAGGCAGCAAGGGAGCATGGCTGGGTGTGTATACACATGTAGGGTGTGGGATGTGTGCAGACACTGTCGCTTTGCCCTGAATGAGCAAAGTTACATTCTTTCTTTTAGTGAGGTAGCTTTGTGATCTGTTAAAATGGAAAAGTACCTCTCTATGGACAGAGATGAAATGAGTTAACTGATCACTATGCACTGACATTTTGCGTTTTTTCCCCCCTATTAGCATGAATGTTATACGATGGGACAATTGTTTTCTCACATCTGTGTTGGCTGGTCAGAATCTGGCAGGAACAAGGACACTCAAAGGCAAGCGGGAAAACTTGTGTGAAGCGCTGCCAGTGGTGCAGTCCAGGGTGCAGAGGCTGGAGGGTGACCTATGGTGAGCACTCTGTCTTGTGCCGTATTCAAAACTGAATTTTAAGCGAAAATCGGAATGTCAGGATTTCGGTTTAATCCTTAAATGTCCTACCTTCATATCCTTCATATGCCCAGATTATTGTAGTGGGGTCATGAAGTGTTTGTCACTAGAAAACTATAAATCAATGTATTTATTTTTTTACTCTGGGAACTTCAGATATTCCTTTATCAGTATTGAGTGAAAACCCAGCGTGCAGCCTGAGCCCTAGAATATGAATTATAATGATATCTTCTCTATATCTTGCAGTTACCGGCAATTAGTACGTTACCTGAGAGCAGTGAAGTGTCCGGACCCCACTGGGTAAGTTCTGTTTCTGCTTTCATTTTTATTATGGAGGATCTGTCATCTTAATTCCTGTCCAATCTATCCTCCCTCTTTTTTCTTCATCGCTTTGGGCAACATTGTAACAGCAAGGAAGGGATGAGGATGGCGAGGGGGAAGATGGTTGTAAATCAGAGGCATGTTGGACACTGTAGACGAAACTTTTGCTGAGTAGCCAGACACACACCCTAGGCTAGGCTCCGGCCCATGGGCCAGGCCGACACCCTAGGCTAGGCTCCGGCTCATGGGCCAGGCCGACACCCTAGGCTAGGCTCCAGCATGTATACAAACTGTTGGCATTTTTCATTGCCAGTTTTCTAGCGGAAGCGATTCCCAGCAGTTAGAAAGCTACTTCATCACTTCCACATGCTCAGAAACATCCGTTTCTTGATCTCTCGTGTGAATAATGAACTTGGAGGTGAGCAGCTCTCAACATTTCTGGATTCAGAGCTGTCAAGAAGATGATTGAGCAGATTCTTACAAAAAATAAATGAAAGGTTTTAAAGATTAAAGTTTAATAAAACAATTACCCCCCAAAATTCTAAAAGCCCTGATATATGCACATACACATACAAATGCGTGTGCTGGGTGTGCTTGTGTTGAAAACGACGATTGCACCGCACGCACTGGAGTGAAGGCAATAATTCTAGGGACATCATTTCTGGTTAACTGTAAATTAAAGCGTCGCTTATGGACAGATGTGGGTGTCTTAGTTTTTTTTTTTTCCCTATTTCACAAGCGTGTGTAATTTGAAGGATTTGCTTATTTAGTATCTATTTAAGCAACGCAACCTCATCTTTTATATTTTACCAAAAATTGGGTATTATATTTTGTTTGCACAAAAATTAATGCCTTTGTACTGAAAATTTGAGTTTAATAAACAATTGCGCTAATATCGTGTGACAAAAAAAAAAGTGAACCTCCACCATTTTATTTTACATGGTCTCTGCTCTTAGAAAAAAATGTTTTGGGTGTTTTTAAGTCCTCTTTAGGCCTAAAATGTGATGAAAAAACTTGCACTGGCAGTAAAAGGGTTTAAAGCCATGGTTCTCAACTGGTGGGTCCAAAAGTGGGTCGCGACCCCATGTTCAGTGGGTCGCAGCATGCCTTGCACTGCACTCCCCCATAGCGCAGCGTTGTCACTTCTCGTGCCAAGCAGCTATTCAAAATATAGTGCTTGTCAGTGTCAGCTTGAGGTGGGGTGGGCTGGAGATGCACCCACGGGGGAGCTGGTGCTGGAGGTGCGTTGCGTTGCCAAATGCACCTCCCGCCCACAGTGAGGTGCGACTTGGGTCGTGTCTTAATGACCAAGGACAAATGTGGGTCCTGAGGTTATACAGATTGAGAACCGCTGGTTTAAAGTGACGCTAAACTCAGGATTTAAATCTTAATACATTTAAGTACCTGAACTATTACCAAAAATTTATCTTATTTGTGTATCACTCGGCTGTAGATCCTCCAATCATCTCTGAATTGGTGCTGACACTGTCCTTCCTTCTGGAGGGAGGCTACTTTTGTTCCCCATGGTCCCTGTGTGTGGTGTAGAGTAGTCACCAAGCTCGCTCCTGTGATGGACTAGAATCTCAGTACAAATTAGTAAACCAAACATGAGATTGTAGTCCATCACAGGAGCGAGCTTGTAGCGGTGACTACTCTACACCACACACAGGGACCATGGGGAACAAAAGTAGCCTCCCTCCAGAAGGAAGGACAGTGTCAGCACCAATTCAGAGATGATTGGAGGATCTACAGCCGAGTGATAAACACATAAGATAGATTTTTGGTAATAGTTCAGGTACTTAAATGTATTTTGTAAGATATAACTACGGAGTTTAGAGTCACTATAAGGAAATGAGCATGTATTAAAGAAATGTACTGCATATGATTTTGTTTATTTTGCCTTGACATATGGCTTCTAGAATCGTGAGAAAGTGCGGTAAAGTGTTGTTTTTGTTTTACTATTCTTCCAATTTGCCATGTAGGTTGGACTACCTGAAGCAGAAGATTGCCTTCTATTCGTGCAAGTTTGGCGATTTTCCTGGGGCGGCGATCTTCCTGCTGCAGACTAAGGGAATGCTGTGTCCTTTGGCCAAACGCCTGACGCCGGCCCAGTTTGAATTGTACCTCACTATGCTGCACACCAAAAGCTGCCTGCCGGGAAATGAGCTGGTGGCAGGTGAAGTTTGGATTCCTTGTAAAGGTACTGCTTGTGATGTGTCAAAAGGAGACAACATAGCATTCAACTTTTGCTACACAGGTTGCCCTCGGTTTGCGCTGGTTCAGTTTGCGCCGTTTCAAAAATAGCGTCCTTTTCAGCTGGTCACGTGACCGCCATTGCAACAACAGCTCTACCCAGTGTATCCTTCCTTCCTCGCAGAGGAGGAACTCTATACAACTGCAAGCTGCTAGAATATTAACAGAACAGTACTGTGCAAAGTCTCTGGTGGCCGGATTGGGGCACAGGTGGAGGATTGCGGCTCGGGAATGGGCTCTGCGCAATCAAAAAAAACATTTTTTTGTTGTTTTATCCTACCACAGAACAAAATAATAGAGGAAAAAATATCTAGAACCATTAAAAATAACCTGTATCCCCATATACCATTGACTTATGTTAAGGCCCATGTAAGAGGGCATTATTGCAACACTGCTGTAACTCAAAGCACAGCAAAAGACTTTATTTGACCTGCTTTGCCTGGAGTGCACCTCAATAGCACCTCATGCATCCAAGGAAAGGAAAAGAAACATCAGTACTGCCATCTATTGTACACTTCACCATTGAAGTATATGGGTATCTCCCGACCTGCATTTGACGTGCGTTTCAAACATAGGAAATCACCTGTCTACGTAAAAATCCTTAAAGCTGAACTCTAGTCAGCTTGTGAAAATGCCGTTTTAGTAGCTCCCGCCTTCTGTAGTGGGGCTGTAGAGTAGAAATAAAGCAATCCTTATCCACCATTATGGGCCACAGGAAGTCAACAAACTGCATGCGCAGCTCATGCTCGGCAATGTCCTGTGCCGAAATTATGTAACTTCTGTGTGCATGCGTGGCAGTTACATCATCTCGGCCCAGCCAATCAATAGACCGCAGACGCTGAACCAAGACGATGACTGGGTGAAGATGGAACCACTGGCATTGGAGGGGAGCGGGGACAGCCCATTGCTGGAGGGGACAGATGACAAGGTAAGTCGGCCATAATGTACTAATATGCTGTGTACACCAACCAGCGTTATGGCGAAAAACTCCAAAGTTTTTTCTACTATAGAAGGTGGGAGCTACCAAAAACACATTTTTACAAGCTGACCCAGTTTCAATTTTCAAAGACTGTCAACCTTTTTAAACTGCTGAGGGTTAGTGTATATAGGATTCAGACTCGCAAGCAGTTCAGAATTCACTTTGATTAGAGATATGTATGCATTTGAGTTGCTCCTGTTTTGCATTTCCATTGAGAGTTTTTTTGGATGCAGCAGAACAGTACATGCTGCATTTACCCAAGTGTGAAGCAAAGCCAAATACAGCAAGCAACATTTGGGAGTCTACAATCCCCATTGCCCTGTGACTTACACCAAGCACTTTGTACTTGCACAGGTCCTCCACTAAAGACAGGAGCTTTACTACGAACAGCTATTCGAATCCTCCACTGTAATACTGCATTGCTACGTGAGGTTAGTAATCTGTTAATGTGTCTTATGCTTAAAGGATGACTTTCACTAGAGTTACCCTCATTAGGGCCCTCAGATGCCTTCCTCCAGCAGCCCTTCCAAGTCTTATGCGTACCTGTCTCTACTCTGCCATGACCCTCTCTTTTTGGTCTGATGGATGGCTCGCTGCCACTTCACCCTCACGTCATTCCTATGAAAAGGAAGTCTACTAAAAGGGAAAAATATATATTAATGTTGCTTTGAGTTGGACGTATCAAAGGCTGCAGAACTCCACATATGAAGAAGGCACCGTGTCACAGCATTGTTTTAAAGCCATATTCTGTACATTACAAAGTGGTAGCTTTTGTCTCATTTGTATTAATAAAACAATACTTTGAAATGTAATACTTCTTTAATTGTCACTTTGTCCTGTTTCATTTAGCCCAAGTGCTGGAGTACACTGGTCCGCATCTGGAGTACCTGTGACTCTGTGTCAGAGGATGGGCAGCTAATTCCTAGGACGATTCCTGAGCCTGATAAATCCTATCAGCTGGTATGGTTCCATTTTATATTTGCTAGGGATGCACGGAATTTACATTTTTAGAAACCTAAATTGAGGCCAAAACCGAAAATGACTTATTTTTTCCAATTTAAAAATGTTTTTTTTTTTTTTTTACTTTACTGTTAGGGGCTTTGGGGAAAGAACAGGGGTCTAATCAGACCCCTCATATTTCCCTTTTAGCATAGAAAAAGAGATAGTAAATATTTACTATCAACCCAGTCATGAATGGACAGGAAGCCTCTGTACTGAGCTGCTACCTGTTCATTTATAAAATGGGCAGATAGTTAATATTTACTTTTATAAATGAACATGAAGTGATATATAGCACTTTCTGATCAGTCGTAACTAGGGACAGAGTAATTACTATGTAACCTCAGTTCTTTACAAACACTGACCGATCAGTACTGATCTCTCAGTGTTTGTGCTCCGCTCTGCATCATGACTGCTTTTCCCCCTCCCGCCTGTCAGTGGAGCTGAGTGCACTGCCCCGCTCGGCCTCCTGCCAGGTCTCTCCTCCCCCCACTGCCCCGCTCGGCCTCCTGCCAGGTCTCTCCTCCCCCCACTGCCCCGCTCGGCCTCCTGCCAGGTCTCTCCTCCCCCCACTGCCCCGCTCGGCCTCCTGCCAGGTCTCTCCTCCCCCCACTGCCCCGCTCGGCCTCCTGCCAGGTCTCTCCTCCCCCCACTGCCCCGCTCGGCCTCCTGCCAGGTCTCTCCTCCCCCCACTGCCCCGCTCGGCCTCCTGCCAGGTCTCTCCTCCCCCCACTGCCCCGCTCGGCCTCCTGCCAGGTCTCTCCTCCCCCCACTGCCCCGCTCGGCCTCCTGCCAGGTCTCTCCTCCCCCCACTGCCCCGCTCGGCCTCCTGCCAGGTCTCTCCTCCCCCCACTGCCCCGCTCGGCCTCCTGCCAGGTCTCTCCTCCCCCCACTGCCCCGCTCGGCCTCCTGCCAGGTCTCTCCTCCCCCCACTGCCCCGCTCGGCCTCCTGCCAGGTCTCTCCTCCCCCCACTGCCCCGCTCGGCCTCCTGCCAGGTCTCTCCTCCCCCCACTGCCCCGCTCGGCCTCCTGCCAGGTCTCTCCTCCCCCCACTGCCCCGCTCGGCCTCCTGCCAGGTCTCTCCTCCCCCCACTGCCCCGCTCGGCCTCCTGCCAGGTCTCTCCTCCCCCCACTGCCCCGCTCGGCCTCCTGCCAGGTCTCTCCTCCCCCCACTGCCCCGCTCGGCCTCCTGCCAGGTCTCTCCTCCCCCCACTGCCCCGCTCGGCCTCCTGCCAGGTCTCTCCTCCCCCCACTGCCCCGCTCGGCCTCCTGCCAGGTCTCTCCTCCCCCCACTGCCCCGCTCGGCCTCCTGCCAGGTCTCTCCTCCCCCCACTGCCCCGCTCGGCCTCCTGCCAGGTCTCTCCTCCCCCCACTGCCCCGCTCGGCCTCCTGCCAGGTCTCTCCTCCCCCCACTGCCCCGCTCGGCCTCCTGCCAGGTCTCTCCTCCCCCCACTGCCCCGCTCGGCCTCCTGCCAGGTCTCTCCTCCCCCCACTGCCCCGCTCGGCCTCCTGCCAGGTCTCTCCTCCCCCCACTGCCCCGCTCGGCCTCCTGCCAGGTCTCTCCTCCCCCCACTGCCCCGCTCGGCCTCCTGCCAGGTCTCTCCTCCCCCCACTGCCCCGCTCGGCCTCCTGACAGGTTTCTCCACTGGGCACCAGCAGCTGGATCGGCTCTGTGTCCCCTCCGTTCCCCCCTGCCTCTGCCAACACAGGCGGGGGGAGAGCAGCCGGGTTATGAGGGGTAGCCCCCTCCAGAAGGAAGGACAGTGTCAGCACCAATTCAGGGATTAATTTAGGATCTACAGCTGAGTTATACACAAATAAGATACATTTTTGTTACTAGTTAGGGCACTTGAATGTATTGCCCCCTGCATTGTGAAGCTGTGTGGTCCCTGCAGTGTCCCTGATACTGACCTCAGTCTTCTGATTTGTCTAGATGGTGATGGATATGTCGTGCTCTATTCTGGATGAGCTGCAGAGACAATTTAATGCTTTCCTGCCTCCTCCATTTCATAAGGTTTGTTGTGCTTTGTATTTTTCTTAAGGCTTTTATGCAAAGTTAGTCTTAGGCAAACTTATTTTTTATTCAACTTCACCCATCTCCATGCCAGAAATAACACGTGGAGGAACCGTATGGTAATCTGACAATCTCTTTTCAGTAAAGCAATGCTTAGTGTAGTCACACACAGCAGTGAAACAGGTTTTAGGAGGTCCTGTACTGTGGAAGCTGTGCTCCAAAAGGCATGGACAGGGCACAGGAGTAGTCACCAGTGTTGCCTGTGGTTTCACTTCAGCTAATCTTCTCCTATTACTGACTAAAGCTGGCCATACACTTTACAACCATCGGATGACTTTCGTCTTGCGAGGGTTGTAATTAAAAAATCGCCCCGCTGAGGTGAGGGCTTTCGATGACTGCAGTGCTGAGCGGGGAGTGTGCGCTTGCGCACACCGGCCCGTTCGGCATTTTGTCTTACGAGCACGCCACAAACCCGCCGAAAACCGTAAATTTTCGGCTGGTGTTCCAACATGCTCGTAAGACAAAAGACATGCGACCGTACAGTAGAAACGGTCGCACACCTTCCATACACCTGCCAATTATTATCGTACGATCGAGGGATCACCCGCGACTATCGTACGATAATCGGCAGGTGTATGGCCACCTTTTCCAATGGCTTGTTTCTGTGTATCTGTGTAGAGGCAATAATCATGTTAGAGGAGCAGGACTTTGTTTTTTCATGTCAAACCTGCCCCCTGATGACTGGTGTGGTTGTATTCAGGAATTTGTAGGATAGGCAGAAGAGCACAGTTCCACAGAATGGATGAAGCAAAAAAGGGGGAAGAGCCTCGTTCTGCAGGTCCTCTGGTACAGCTTTCTCTCCAGCAAGGAGAACAGGGAGCAGCACAATAGTAACATAACCAAATCCCACTCCAAATCTCCTGAGACTAGTGGGGGGAATTTATCAAAACGCGAGCAGACAAAATCTGGAACCGCTGTGAATGGCAACCAATCAGCATTTCTCTTTCATTTTCAAATCTTAACTGAACAAACTGAAGAGAGAAGCTGATTGGTTACTATGGGCAAGTGCTCCAGATTTTGTCTGCTCCAGTTTTGATGAATTCCCCTCTAGCAGTCGGTGAGAGCAGTACCTTAAATCTCACACTGCAGATATACAGCTATGAGGCTACAGAACAGGAGTGCTTGGCACAGGAAGTGAACTGCAATTTTTTAGGAGAAGCTTTAGACAAAAGGTAGATTTTTCCGGGTACTATTCAGACGCATTAGACACTAGATGTTCCCTACAAGGTGCAATTCTTTGCTTTTTAAAATCCGGTCCATTGCTGATGACCTGTCTCTGAATGCTATGAGTTGCTGACCTGGAACAAGCTTGCCACATCTGAAGTCAGCACTCCTTACCTGAATACTTTTTTTTGTTGGTGCATTTCTCATATATTACATGCATGCCTGTCTGGAATATTTAAGAAGCGAGATGTGCAGCACCAACTTACACAGCACAAGTTTCCTTTAACCTTTCACTGATCATTGAAATTGGATCTTGTTGCTATGGGTTACTACTCTTTGCTCTGCCCACTGAGCATGCAGTTCTTGTTGAATGGATTTTAAAGCACGAACATTTGGAAATGAGGAATCCCGGATAGTGATAATATTTAAAAGTAAATGGGTATTTATTGCCATTACGTTTACATTTCTATGCTCTTGCCTCCCCTCTTTCTTTGCTTGTAGCCAAACGGGGTCGCTGCGGAGTTAATCGTCATTGTTCAAGCTATTGTCCGCTTTATGATGACTGCAGCCCTCCCGCTGCCGCCCATGTTAGAACTTGTCTTCGCCTTTGGGGTGAGTTATAAAACAAGGGGACCAACCTGGTGCGTGCTTTTTTTTTTTTTTTTTACTATCGATATATCTCTCTATATTAGGGGTGCACCGATGCCATTATTTCAAAGACCGATTACGAGTACCAATAACGTTTCCTCAAGTATTCCGATACCAACTACAGATACCTTTTCTTTGTTTTAAGTCATGTGACAGTTTTTCTAAAACAATACAGACGATTTTTTTTTTTTAAAGATAATTTTTATTGATTTTTGCAATTGTCCGAGACACAACAATGATAACAACAACACCATCACAAACAACAATTGGGTCAACATAACATGATGCGCTCCTCCAGATCACGTATCTTCAGGCCATGTATATGCACAGACTTCCGTATCCTAATCGCCAAGGGCTCAATTGCCAAGGCAAAAAGGATAGGGGAGAGAGGGCAACCCTGTCTGGTACCCCGAAAGATACTAAACGAGTCGGATACCTCTCTGTTGATGCGCAGTCTGGCCACTGGGGCGTTATACAGAATCTCAACCCAACGAATTAAACGGGAGCCAAACCCATATTCTTCCAGTACACTCAGTAAATAAGGCCACTCAACACTGTCGAAGGCTTTTTGGGTGTCTAGCGAGATCACTGCCCTACCTTCAGACCACGCCCCCTCACAGACTATTGATTTTAGGACAGTGGTGGAGTGCCAGGGGTCAGTCCCAGCTGCAACCGCTGCAGCCCTGATAGTTCTGACACTGACTCCAGGCTGTAGGAGGACTACACATCCCTACATTATACAGCAATGCAGAATACCACCAGCTATAGAGCACTACAAATCCCAACATTACATTGTACAGCAATGCAGAATAATATCATGCTAGATACCCTGTGTGTCTCGCCAGGGCTGTGCGGGCAGATGCAGGGTCTCACCAGGGCTGCACAGGTGGGGTTCCCCAGTACTGTGGCGGGTCTCACCATGGCTGTGTGGGCGGGTGCAGGTGGCCGGAAGGAGAAAGAGGAGATGTGTTGCCGGATAGGCACAGTATCATATATACACAGTAATATATATACAATTACTAAGAGAAATTTCAAATCTGGCACAAGTACTTTTTAAAGGGACTATAGGGAGTGCCAGTCCATTCTAACGTGCAGGAAGCGTTGAAGCTTTGGTGGAACCTCTCACTATGATGGACCACCTCTGTGGCCAATAGGAATGTGCAGGAGGCAAGAATTGCTAAAACTTTGCCAGATTCACAATGAACTCTTATCAGCTGGTTATACATCCTCAGAGGGAGGTTGAGCATGCAGGAATGATCTGACTTTGCCCTGCAACTACCACTGTTGTGCAGTTGTAGTCACTTGACTGCAGAGGAGATGGAAGACTTTGAAAACCTTGTTTATTTCTATGGGGAACATTTCCAGTGGGACACCAGTTTTTACCCAAGAACGAGTATCCCGCTGTATTTACCAAATCCAAATCCGAATATTACCATGTAAAAAGTAGCAGTAGCATCATCATGCTGCTGTGCAGAGAGCGGAGTTGTGG
>NW_017307343.1:420149-435791 GCF_000935625.1 Nanorana parkeri
GGCAGAGACCAGACCAGTCACCCTGCACAAGGAGAAGCAACAGCAGTGGCCGGTCTTTATTACAGGAAGCTCCAAGTTTCACTCTGGATCACTGCACAGATCTAGAAGAAATACACAAAGCTCACCGAGATTCAAGTAACTCCAGGGTTCAGCTTTAAGTTCAGAAAATGGTGTGTATAAGTACACTTATTGATTAACTCCCTTTCCCTGTTATTCCCCCCCTTCCAAATCCCACACTTACCTGCCCTCTCTTAGTATATATCCTCACCATGAGCCCCACTGGGAGCCCCACATGCATGCACAATTCATTTTATATTGTGGAGAATGTCACAGGAGGAGGTGGAACACACAGAATGGACAGAATTGGAGCCGAGAATTATGACAGGGAGTTATAACTGTTGGGAGTATCCAAGATCTAGAAGAAACAAGGGGCTGATTCCACCAGGCTCCACCTTTCACTAAAATACAACACTAAGGGGGTTATTCACAAAAGGGTGAAGAGTTTGGAGCAGGCAGGAGAAGAATCTAGGACAACATAGCGGAACTGGAAAGTGAGCTGAATTGGAGAATGTTTCCAATTCAGCTATGTTGTCCTAGATTGTTCTCTTTCCTGCCTTCTCCAAACTCTTCACCCTTTTGGGAATAACCCCCTAAAAGATTGAATGAAATTTGCTTTGACTTGTACTAATGCGCCAAATGTATTCCTCCTTAACAGTTTAACATTTGGGCTTTGGCTCTGTTGTTCCAAACCATGATCCCCATGAGAGATTTGCTGCTTGCATTCATCACCAGCATCGATAAAGAGCTGCATGACAACGAGCAACAAGTCTTAAACACGTAAGAGCAACAAAAAAAAGAAGATAAAAGCTGTTTGGTAAACTTGGTGTTTGTCCTGAAATCATGTCCTGTTTGCTCTCCGGGGATCTACAGAGTTTACAAAGTGCTGTGCTTTGTGCTGTTTCTAGATTGGACGCTCGTGGTGCCAGCTACGTGTCAAATCTCATATCTGTATTTTTGCCGCATGGATTGGAGCCTGTTCGGTTATTCGGCCTACATATGATCGATATACTCCTAAAGAATACAGCAAAGTAAGTAGGAATGCACCGATATTTGTATCAGTATTGATGCTGATACCAAGTATTTGGGCGAGAGCGAGTCCAAATGCTCCAATACCTTCCCTGATACCAGAACTTCCGGTCAGAGGAAAATCTCCTCTGACCGGCAGTGCCATAGGGGAACATAAAGCTTGTTTCCTGGGCAATCAGGAAGCTGGGTGGCGAGTAATGACCCGCCTCCCGGCTTCCTGATTGGCTGGGAAGCCGGTTTCCCAGCCAATCGCAATTGAGCCGGCCAAACAACATGGAGCTGGCTTCCCGGGCAATCAGGAAGCCAGGCAGCATGTCATTACATGATTGCCCGGGAAGCCGGCTCCATGCCAACGGAAGCACCAGTATCGGTACTCGGTATCAGCGAGTACCAAAAGCAAAATATCGGTACTCGATACTGAAAAACCGGTATCGGTGCATCCCTAAAAGTAAGTGTTATTTGTCTTTGGCATTTCTCACTTTCTGTCTGCTTTTTGGCTCACCACTGCTAAAAGTATTATTATTGCTGTCCATGGTTTAGATCTTATCCTTACTTTGTGTCCCAGGTAATGCAAAATCTTCCCAGTGGGGTTCCAGCCAGCAATAGAAACCTGAAAGGTACGTTGTCCGCACACCAATCTGCTTCAGAATGTCATCTTCATTAACATTCTTGCAGCAGGATATGTCAGTGCAACGTTTCAAGACTGCACAGGGTCCCTTCGTCTATTAGGATTCTTTGCCTGACAAATGGACCCTGTGCAGTCTTGTAATGTTGCACTGACTTATATCATGCTGCAAGAACGTTAATAAAGACATTCTGATGCAGATTGGTGTGCGGACAACGTATCGTTCACTGGATGTTGTGAAGCCTTCCACCGGTTGTTCTAGGACCAAAGGAATTGAACGAAAGGGAGTTATTAGTACGGAGCGCGGTGGAAAGATTTCTATTATAGCAGTAGAAACCAGACACAGGTTCTGACCCTTCCCCATTGTATCCAGAACTAAGAACGTATTGCCGGGAGTTGTTCTTATAGACCCCGTTCACACTGAGCGGTTTGTCACGCGATTTCCGCTCCAAAATAGTGTATATTTCCGCGCAATGTCGCTCAATGTAGCTGGTAGTCCAATGCATCAATGGAGCTGTTGACATCTCACAGCTCAAATGTCGCCTGTAGCTCGTCGCTCGAACATGACCTATTTCTCCACGGATGTCGCGCGATTAGGCCCCAATAGACTCAATGGTGTCGCTCAATGTCGCGCATTACCGGCGATATTGCAGGACCTTGTCGCTACAAAAGTGTCACTTTTGCATAGCAATATGGAAGGAATGATGTCACATCAAGACTGCTGTTGATTGGTAATGTAGCAGCGACGAAGTCCCTCCCAAAAGTCGCGCTGCGTAGCACGACAAAATGCGCATTGTTGCACAATGTAGCTCAATGCCGCTCAGCTCGAAATCGCGCGGAAAAACGCGAGATTGTCCATGTCGCTCAGTGTGAATGGGTCTAATACTTTTAGGATCTATATACTGTGGGCTTGCTGTAGCATATGTTATTGACTTAGAAGATTCACACCTATTAGGGCTTACTAATATTCCAGACCGATCCTTTCCTCCACAGCTATACCTGGATTTCAAATGTTGGCAACAACTTAAAGAACATAGTAAGTGGACATCTTTGTTTCTTTTTTTTTTTATTCTTTATTTAAAAATTGAGCTTTCAAGTATATATGTGTTTGTGGATACCTGACCATCACTCTTATGTACGTGATTAGCACCCCTCCAAAGTCAGATTTTTCCACTGAAGGTTCTGTGAATGCTCCAACATTTTAGACAATTGCGCCCTTCCAACGTTGTGGTAACAGTTTGGTGAAGGTCCTATTCTGTTCCATCATGACTGTCCCCTGTGTAAAATGCCAGCTCCATACAGACATGGCTTGATGTGTTTGGTGTGGAGGAACTTGAGTGTCCTCCACAGAGCCCTGGCCTCAGTCCTACTTGAACACCTTTGCAGTGAATTAGAACACTGATTGCAATACAGGCCTTCTCATCCAACATCAATACCTGACCTCACAAGTGTTCTTTAGGCTGAATGGACACACATTTCCCATAGGCAGGCTACAAAATCTTGTGGAAAGCCTTCCTAGAAGAGTGGAGTCTGATATAGCTTTTTAGGTGGAGGCTGCAGCAATGCCATATTTAATGCCCATGGTTTGGAATTGGATGTCAAACAAGTTCATTTAAAGACGAACTTTACCCTTATCTTCAAAATAACACATACAAAGACACCTTTAGAAACTGTTAAGTAATGACAAAATACAAACAGATCTGGCAACACACACTTCTAGATAATTGCCGGCTTTGTGTTCTTTGCAGACCTTATTTTTCTTTTCTGACTCAGTCTTCTGACAGCGGCCATTTTTACTAAGGGCAGGTTTCTAGATCTCTCTACTTCCTGGAACTCTGGCACATGTGACCATGCTGGGACACATTACATCATTTGTGCCAAAGTGGACCAGGAAGTAGAAACAATTAATTGTAAGTAAAATAAAAATATGTTTGTTTAACCTGATGAATGTGAGATGATTTCATATGAGATATGCGGAGCTGTATGCTGATGTGGGTTTTAGTCAAATGGGGGTAAAGGTCAGCTTTAAGTGTAGTGGTGTCTACAGACTTTGGTTATATACATCAGAACGGTTTTACAGGGTACAGTTCAGCCACATAGATTGTCATTACTGTGATATAGAGTCAAATAAACCGTTTCCAGATGTATTACCTTCTTTGGCTACAATGACACAGATTCCAGTAGTTAAATAAAAATCTGCAGGTGGAATCCTTACTGAATATTTATATAACCTCAAAGTCCAAATCCCATTCGCACTGCCACGGTCTCAAAACCACAAGGTATATGTGGTGCCCAGGCGACCACACGGATGGCGCCGTGCAAAACACTAATAGTAAATAAAAGTATTTCACCGGCATTGATATGTTTATTCAACACCCAATGTCACATATGTGGCATTGGGTATTGAATAAACATATCAATACTTTAAAAACCCTTCAAGTGTGTGCCGGTGAATTACTTTTATTTATTATTTATATAACGTGACAATTTCCTAAAGCAAACCTAATTGATATTGGTGAACATATTCAAGTGCTTTCTAAGCTTATAGCTGAGCTCTGGGCAGAAGAACTTTCATTCAAATATATTTCTCAATAGCCACAAAGGATAGAAATCCACTTTGCGTGCACCATAGTCTGTAAAGTGAGCCGAGTTGTGGGCGGGACTAGGCAGGCCCTGCCCACTACAGGCTGCCTGTGTGCTAGCAAAGATTGTGACTGGGTTGGAATGTGTGACCGGTCACGTGGTCACACATTTTAACGTACTCACGCCCACTTTTTGTGATCCGCAAAAGGGGAAGAATTCCAAGGCTGTTCCTGAGCAGATCGGTCCTGAAATGTTACGTATATCCGACTTTGTGAGTGCGATCTCACATTCCAAAGTCACATACAAATCTGCGATGCCGATCTGCCCTGGAACAGCTGGAAGTCTTCACATATTCCACCACCGAAAAATGGGCGTGAGTACGTAAAAAATGTGTGACTGGTCACACATTCCACCGCCGAAAAACTGGGCGGGATTAGGTTAAAATGTGTGACCTCGTCACCTGGAATTTTGTCCTAAACACAATTCCGAGAAGGGGGAGAGGTGAGGGAGATGCTGTACTTGGTTCTTGCAGTGATGGAGGTTTTACAATGTTTGGAAATGTCATATGAAACACCGTCTCTATCTCTGTGGACTTCCATTCCATGCCTTTTGCCTGTTACTATGGCAACACTGGCAGGTTAGCCTGTGGAAGGGTAAGGGTCATGTCCCCCACTAGTGATCCAGTCACTTAAAGGATCGCTACTGAGACTGCTCCCCTATGCCTGTGACGTTACTTCCTTCCTGGCTGAAATGCCGCAGAGTCTCGCTCGCCTGCAACTGAGCAACACTTTGCGAGTTTGGCTAGTGAGTTGGAGACGCCATACTGAGTTGTCTCGCTACTCCGCAATCCTGCCACTGGCGGGTTGTTGTGGTTGGGGCCTTTGCAGAGACTCTGTATGGGCAATGTGACCGTGTCTCTTTAAAAGACAGCTCCAGCCAAGCGATAAAATAATACACAGCTGAGACACATGTTGGGATTGTTCACACCAGGCGTGGGGACAAATGAAGAAATTTCCCGTAGGGATCGGTTGCAATGAACACTTGGCAGTACACATAGATGTATTAAGGTGTGAAGGAGCCCATATGGGAACTTGTGTCTTTGCCAAAAGCTTTGAAAAGTAATGCACATAGCCTTGTGATTTACCCTTCCCTACTGTACTCTATGGTTGTTCAGCGTAAGAAAGGAGACCGATTTTCTGCAAACTCTATGAAGCGTCCTTCTACGCGCTCTTCCGGAGTACTAGTAAATATTCACACAAAGTGCAGCGTTCCATTATAACCTGAAATATAGTGCTCAGTGCAAATCATAATGTCATCTGCAGTTATGTGTGTGTATGTATGCATGTGTGTGTATATATATATATATATATATATATATATATATACGTATGTATGTACACACACATAACGTACGTACGTACGTACACATACACTAGGGATGCAGAGATACCGAGCATTTGGGCGAATACTCTTACTCGGCCAAATGCTCCGATGCCTAGTCCGATACACGAGTTTCCCGTATCAGGAAGCTGGGCAGCGAGTCATTACATGCTGCCCGGCTTCCTGATTGGCCTAACTGGTTACCCAAACTTCTGATTTCAGGAAGCCAGGCGGCGAGTCATTACCCGCCCCCCGGCTTCCTGATTAACCAGAAAGCCGGCTCCATGCTTCCTTGTCACCTGGTGACGAGGGAGCATGGAGACAGCTCCCCCACTAATCGGGAGGCGAGTCTTTACACTCCACCTGGCTTCCTTAAAAGGACGTCCGGTATTGGCGAGTATCGGAAACAAAAAAAATCGATACTCGATACCGAAAAACCGGTATGGGTGCATCCCTAATATATACACAAATAATATATAAAAAGCCAGTGACATCATATAATCCAATAATTACCCTTTGTGTCCCGTGTGATGAGTGTGGTCCATCTCGCTGTTTTCCTCACACCGTAAGATTCTAGTGTCTTTCATAAAAGTTGCAGTTGTGTGCCCAGTATGTGTGCTCGGTATGTGTGCCCGGTATGCCCCTTTACTGGGCAGCACACCTTGGACTGCTGCGGCAGAACACTTCGATGTTTCCCAGCGCGCTCACAGAAGAAGCATCTATACAACTGTCATAGTGCTTTCCATCCCAAACGTCACATTCATTACTGTCACATTTCGTTGTGCATATGCAATAGTCCTAGTTGGTAATAGGCTCATGTTTATACAGCTCCTCTGAAATCCTCCCTGTCATTTCCTACATGGCGATGTCACTTGGCTCTGCCCCGTGTCTCATGTCCCAATGACTTCATCAGGGGCATCCTTGTCACTTCTTGTGAGTTGAAAGTATAAAAAACAATTGGCATTTTTTTCTTTAACTCACTATTGCCATCAGTCCACCAACAAAGGCAGACATGCTTGAAGTCCAGCTTGTGTGCCAACCATAGCGGCCTCCATAGATACAGTAGAGACGCGAGGGTAGCCACAAAGAGCAGTTTGCAGTATCATCAGGTGAAAATAAAGTAACAAAGTCTGACAAAAGAAAAGTAAAGCAGCCGCCACAGCTTAGGACTGGTAAGCTGCATAATGACCTGTTAGCTTTTGTGTTCGGATACAATTGTACATCCTCACCACCGGATTGTACATATCGTTTCGTCTCTTTCAGGTATGCAACGTCGAACCGCAATCGTTCATCTTCAACAACATGCAAAAGCAACAACTGCTGAGCAAACTAGAAGGATTGACTGCAGAAAAGTAACCCCCCGCCCCTCCCCCAGCGAGGGGCGTACAGAGACTGCTACCTTCCAGGACACCAAACAGAAATTTGCACGCCGCTTTTGTGCCTTATCAGTCCATTCCTCTAGGAGTGTTCGGCCCCGTGGCTCAAGTCCTCTCATTGGCCGTACCTTTTCGGTCTGATTTTTTTTTTTGTACGTTTCCAGAGTATCATCAGAGAATCGTATGAAGGATATATCACCAGTCACCTTCAAGTGCTCTCCATCACAAAGCTCTGTGTTCCTGTTTCTCTGTCCTTGTGCTTCTTGTGTCTCACACTTCATCAGTGACCGTTCCTTGCAGTGGTTTTGCTTCACCTCCCTCAAGGCTGAATGAAGGGATCTCTCTTACAGATGGACTCAACAATTTTGAAGTGAAGTATGACACAACTTGGCTTTCTCTGATGGCTGAACAGGAAATTCTAGTGGAGATCTCCTCCATGATGTAGACCCTGAGACACAAGTGTTGGCATCCATGTTCAAATGGAAGCATTGATTTGCATGTTGGTGGCCATAACGTGACACTAAACTCCGGCGCTAAATCTTAAAAATACATTCAAGTATCTTATCTATTACTAGAAATGTATCTTATTTGTGTATCACTCAGCTGTAGATCCTCCAGTCATCTCTGAATTGGTGCTGACACTGTCCTTCCTTCTGGAGGGGGGCTACATGTGTTCCCCATGGTCCGTGTGTGTTGTAAAGTAGTCACTGCTCCAAGCTCCCTCCTGTGAAGGACTACAACCCCAATACAAATTGGTAGTGATATACCGATACTAGTATTGGTGCCGATGCTGAGTATTTGGGAGAGTACTCATACACGTCCAAATGCTCCGGTGCCTAGCCCGATACTTCTGGTATCAGAAAGCCGGGCAGCGTGTCATTACATGCTGCCCGGTTTCCTGATTGGCCGGGAAGTAGGTTCCATGCTCTCTCGTCACTTGTGACAAGAGAGCATGGAGCCGGCTTCCCTGCCAATCAGGAAGGTGGGCAGTGTGTAATACCTCGCTGTCTGGCTTCCTGATTGGTCGGGAAGCTGGCCTATCAGGAAGCCGGAGGCCGTGTAATGACGCGGCATCCGGCTTTATAATTGGCCGGGAAGCTGGCTCCATACTCCCTGGTCACCTCATGACGAGGGAGCATGGAGCCGGCTCTCCGGCCAAGCAGGAAGCCGGGCGCTGCGTCATTACACTGCGCTCTGCTTCCTGATTGGCCAGTAAGCCGGTTCCATGCTTTCTCATCACCTAGTGATAAGAAGCATGGGGGGCGGTTGCCTGGCTAATCAGAAAGCCGGATGGTGAGTCATTACATGCCGTCCAGCTTCCTGAATGGGACTTCTGGTATTCGTATCAGCGAGTACCGAAAAAAATATCGCTACTCATACTCGATACCCAAATACCTGTATTGGTGCATCGCTACAAATCGCTACACTAAATGTGAGATTGTAGTCTATCCCGGGAGGGAGCTTGGAGCAGTGACTACTTTACAACACACACAGGAACCATGGGGAACACAAGTAGCCACCCTCCAGAAGGAAGGACGGTGTCAGCACCAATTCAGAGATGATTGGAGGATCTACAGCCGAGTGATACACAAATAAGATACATTTTTGTTTATAGTTCAGGTACCTGAATGTATTTTTAAGTTTCAACTCCTGAGTTTAGTGTCACTTTAAGTGTATGTCTGGACAAGCAAGCTGTGAATGTTCCTGTGTTGTATTGTGTGCCTCTGGCCACCAGGGGATATCCTTACCTCCAATGAGGAAGCCGCCTTGATCTCGCAAGAGATGTTCATCATCACACAGCACCTGATATCTAATCAGAGGGAGGAAATACAGAGAAATAATATCATTCTATGTTATGTGACGGTTTCATTAAATGCTGAACATGTGTTGTTAGCACTGAGCTCAGGCAGCAGGTAAGTCGGCGGCTGCAGGGGGCGTCCATGTGACATTCAGAGCAGTCATTTTGCCTATGGAAGGGAAAGGGAGTGTAAGATAAATAACGGGTCAAATATCCATCCTGACCACGTAAGACGATGCTGCTCAACCATTCCAAGGCAGAGATTCAGATAAGTACAATTGCTCATTCATCACTGGTTCTCATTAATTTACAGACATGTCATCTGATAAATCGGCGGCATTAATTTGTCTAAGTGCCTCGCTGGCAAATGTTTCAACCTGGAATCTGGCACTGGTTTACGTGGAGCAGGTGGCTTTGGAATTATGCTGTTATCCTTTCACAGCATCCCATGATGCCTCCTAGTCCTCCATCACTGCGCTCTTACAGGCTGATTGCAAAGGATATTTATTCTGCTTTATCCTCGCAATAAAACCGCTTTATTGTGAGTGAACGGCAAGAATAGAGGCGCGTGCTGCTCTTATATAACGAGTTCTTTCCAGATCCTCTGTCTGCGCTCTGATTATTTTTAATAACTGAATCAGTTGCTGTGTTTTGGTGGTAAAGTGTACCTGTACACAGCGGGGGGCATCTGTTCTGTGAATGGCATCATTGTGCCTCTTGCTTACAAGTTCTAGGTCAATCGTTCGCTTTGTGTTGGTGGTAAAGGGGACCATCCACTGTTCTATGAATGGCTTCATTGGTCACCTTGTGCCTCCTGCTTAAAAGTTTTAAGTGAATGGTTTCCCCGAATTTTGCATAATGTGAATGTGTGACAGGTTCTCTTGTGCTAACCTTTGGAATCAGCGATAGGAAGCGGTATGTTTCAGAAAAGATTTCTTGACCAGTCTTTGCTGATGCTAAAAAGATCGGAGCTAGCGACGTCCTGGAACAACGATGGCTCCGAGATAGAGGCGGCACACCACAAGCCAATCATTCACATACAATTGTGTTCCAATGTAAGTTCAGATAATGATCAAATGAAGGCGTGATCGCGTTTCATGAGGCCCAACATCACCCCCTTCACCAGGGCTTGTAGGTGGTGACTGTGTACATGGACTAAGCTGGTTTGTAGGGTACAGAGCTCACCAGCAACTGGTTTGGCATCCTATACCACCTTCTAGGACAGGGGTAGCCAAACTCCGGCCCTCCAGCTGTGGTGGAACTACAAATCCCATGAGGCATTGCAAGAGTCTCACAGACATGACTCCTGGAGAGAGATGCATCATGGGATTTGTAGTTTCACCACAGCTGGAGGGCCGGAGTTTGGCTACCCCGTTCTCGGGGATAGGAGAAGGTAGAGCTGGAGGAATAGTGTTTCCATATTATGCAGTGCTACTTGACTGACTGGCTGGCATACTGATCCTCTGGCTTGCGTAAATGTCCCAGGACAAGTATGCAGAGAAGTTCTTCTGACTTCCTTCCTTCCTGAGTCTGCGACCCCAATGCACGATATAATGGTAACGCACTGTATGTCTTGCTGTGCGTTACCATTTATTAATTGCACACAGAAGCACATATACAATGCAGTGCACTGCGTTCTGAAAAGTAGAGCAGGACCTATTTTTCATGCATTGAAGCGCATTCACAGCCCATTCCTAATGTCATTGGCTGCATAGCGCAACTCAACGCTCAAAAACCTATTGTGGTGTGAATGGCCCTTACTTCACCAGGCCAGTATTTCAGTATAGATTGGAAACCGCCTTTAATAACCATATGCATGATCCTCCCTGGTCATTGGTGAGGCGCCCATGTGTACATATTCTTACATCAGCTTCTGCCTACTAAAAGCCAATTCATTCCAAAGTATGTATTCTTTATAATAGTTGGTGATTTTTCAGTGATTTTCCGGTAACATGCTGTTCTAGTCTTATACACCCCCCCTCCCCTCCCCCCAATGTGTCTATCCTTACAGAGACTTTGTTTTGAAATGTTCTCCTGCGGTAGAAGACAAACTGTGAATACTGTTGGTGATGAATGGGTGTCTCAGCCTTAGGAGTGGTCAACACAAATGTCAACTCTTAGAAATTCCAAATTCTCCCTTCTGCTCCGGGTAGAATCGGCTGCCGCTGATGAACTCCGTGCCACTGCCAACAGTACCGAGAGAGGATAAGCGGGGAGTAAACGCACAGATGAGAATAGTAGTCTCTACAAACAGACAGCCTGTCTACCCAACAAAATACTGCTTACCTCCTCTCTGTGCATTACACTCCGCCGATCTGAGATAATGGGAATTTCTGCATTTACCTCATTGGAAGCGGCTAGATGAGGACCTGTAGCATTCCTGTGGGTCCTGTTAATCCGATCAATATGGAATCATTTCCGCATTTGCTCAGACATCTGGCTGGCTGTCGCTGCAGACTTTGGCCATCATTCTTCTGTCTGATAACGTTCTAGCGGCTGTGGCTCTTCCCGCTTCTGAAGGATAGTTCATATTTATTCCACATAATGCTGATATAAGCTTATTTCTGGGAGGGGGCGGGGATCCAACTTCCATAGCGCTGCTTAGTGGACCTGACCATAAAAGCCGAGGCTTCCTCAGAGAATATTGTACATAGCTGTGCTGCAGTACCAGATATCACCAGCAAGTGGCACTGCAGAGGAAATCCAGCCATTGGAGTGCATGTCAATACAGGAAGAGGTCATAAGTGTTCAGTGTTTCCGCTAGCCCTGAATCTACCAAAGTAGACCTGTGGTCAGGCAATGCACATTCATGTATTACATATTCATAACTAGTAGTAAATGAGCTTTAAAACAAGCCCTCACTTCCTTCTGTAGCTGCAGGCATTGGGTAATCATTCTTGCTCAAAGTTTACAGCAAAAGCACTTTCATTGCAGCTACTCGGCTCTCCCCTACCTGCAGGGACTGGATGCCTGCCAGCTTCCTAATGTAAACAGGAAGAGGGGAGAGAGCAGAGTGCTGAGGCTTCTTCACTCCTTCACAGTGTCCACGGCTACAGAGGTCAGTGAGGCCTTTTTGTAGCATATAAGTATTACAATGCCCATAGGCTGAGCACAGTACGGCCGGCGTGCGTTGCCATTTTTGGCCTGTGGGGGGCAGTATTTTTATTTTGTTCATGTCAGTATGAAGCCATCGATTGGTCTTGGATTCAGCTGTACCCCCGACCATCGGCTTTTAAAAAAAAAAAAACAATTCTGATTTCTAGAATGTTCATTGGCTTTATCCACTCGGCACTTTTTTTGTTTGTTTCCTTAATAACTGTTCTCACTGGCTGCTGCCAGATTTATACTAAAAAAAGTTTTTTGTGTATTTTTATTGTGTGTATATATGTAAATACGGTTTAGATCTAAAAAAAAATAAATTGCCTTTGAAATCTTCAGTGTGTTTATTTCGATCATCATGGAGGCTTCCGTTACCGCCGTCTTGTGATATCGCTGGTTATGTTGACCCCTTTTGCGTCTATTTGAGTGATTTCCTAAAGGTGAATGGGCCGGTGACTCTGCAAGGGAATGTTCCCCTGAAGATGGCCGTACACCTATAGATGATCTGCAGACTTTCTATGGTCAGATGGGAAAAGTGCAAGAGATTCCTCCATCTACGCTAAACTGTGTGGATGGTGGAATCTCTCGCTGGGCCAAGCTTCAGTATCTTGCTGGTCGGCCTCCATACACACAGTTTAGCGTAGATGGAGGAATCTGTTGCAATTCTTCCAGCTGACCATAAAAAGTCTGCAGATCATCTATAGGTGTATGGCCAGCTTAAAGGAGATCTGTGAGTGCTTTTCACTCACCTCATAGTTCTAGCCGACCTGTGACAATGAGACTGTCACAGGTCGGCTCAGTAGATCGGGAGGTGAGCGAACACATACCGGCGTTCGCTCACCTCTCGATCCTGGCAACCCAAGTCCCAACCCCATAGTTCTCCTTTAAGCTTTGTGAATGAAATGAAGCTCTGATTGATTCCATCATCCAATCATGTGTACACCTTCCTCAGAGACCCGTAACATACAGGGTACAGGTACTCTTAAAAATTAGACCACGTAGGGACTCGTGTACACACATACACATGCCCAATCACACACAGACACACACACAAAGGTTGAACTTGATGGACCCGTGGTTTTAGTCAGCCTCAAATACTATGTAACGATGTGCAAGCCAAAATGACCTGTGCCAAGTGAGCAGCCTCTGTGCCTTTGGAGAATCAACCCCACTGACCTAACAAGTGTGAAGGATGCCCAATGACCTTATCTGTATCCTTGTCCCAGGTCAGTGACTACGGATGACGGGGAGAGTGACGAGCATTTTCAGAAGTAGGTCACCAACGGCGGCTTCTTTATTTGTGTGATGGCAGCTTTACTTTACTGAGGGCCCATTTACCCCTTTGAGGTGTGCTGTGTTAAGACAGACTATTAAAAATGAATGGGCTGCCAACACACCCGAACGTTGTCAAAATTGTACATGACCCTTAAAAAAATATATATATATATATATACACATACAGACGTGAAAAAGAAAGTACACCCTCTTTGAATTCTATGGTTTTAAGTATCGGGACAATAAAAAATAAAAATCTGGTCCTTAGTAGGGATGAGCCGAACACCCCCGTGTTAGGTTCGTATGCGAACCGCCGAAATGTTCGAGTACGAACTCGAACTCAATGCAAGTGTATGGGGGGTCGAATGTTTGACCCCCATACAGCTGTCGGTACATGTGGCTGCAGTGGCCTGTGTCCCTTCAAATCCCCGCTGTTCTCCCTGCCTCCTCTTCATTGCAGGCTGGGAGCCATACCCAGCCTGCTATTGGATATTGTAAAATGCAATAGCCAATAGCAAGCTGGCTATTGCACCCGCCCACTGTCTGCTGTCAATCAGCATGGGGGGACCTGATAGAGAACTTTCTCCTTCAGGCCCCACCTCCGCTGTGCCCTGATTGGGCAAAGTCTTGCACCTGACCTGTGGTCAGCTGCAAGACTTTAACAAATCAGAGCTTCAGTGGGCATTTTGTATTATGGAATGTCCGCGGTCGAACAAACCGCGAACATCCCATAAAGTTCGGCGAGCGCTCGAACTGCCGATGTTTGAATCCAACACCCGGCCCATCCCTAGTCCTTAGCAGGTCTTACAATTAGGCTAAACTAACCTCAGATGAACAACATGACATATTACACCGGGTCATTATTTATTTTACAAACATAAAGACAAAATGGAGAAGTTATGTGTGAAAAAGTAAGTGCACCCTTATGCCTCCTTCACACGGGAAAAGGCCGGCACCTATAGCTCTGGGCTGCATGCACGGCCGTATCGGGCAGCTCCTGGGAAGGACAGGTGCTGCGGGTGATTAGTACGCAGCCCCGGTCCTTCTCTATGGGAGTATGCACCCGTACGCCGCCCCACGCTCACCCGCCCTGCACGTCTGTGCTGGTGAGTGTACTCGTACACTGACAGGATGGATCCTGTCTGCGTCCGAGCCAGGACACCCGCACCCGTACGGACCTGCAGGTGAGGTGAGCGTAGGGGGGCGTACGGCAATAGAGAAGGAAGGGGGCTGTGTACTAATCACATGCAGCACCTGTCCTTCCCGGGAACTGCCCGATACGGCCGTGCACGCAGCACGGAGCTGTACATGCCGGACGATTCTCATGTGAATGAGGCCTTACTGCTGCCATAGGAATTAAGAGGCTAATTAGCAGCCACAGGTACTGCTAATCAAATGCCTTTGATTAATTGATCATCTGTATGGAAGCCAGAGTTGTAGCAGATTGCTGGTCTGGAACATTCAGGTGTGTGTTAACACAATGCCAAGGAGGCAAGACATCAGCATTGATGGTGCCCATACACTGCACGATTCTCGTGAAATCCCGCGATCGTACGAGAATCGTGCAGTGTGTGGAAGGTGTGCGACCGTTTCTACTGTACGGTCGCACGTCTTCCGTCGAACCAGCAGGCTAGAAAACCCGCCGGGAATCGTATGATTCTCAGCGAGTTAGTGGCCTGCTGGTTCGACAACTGCCGAATGGGCCGGTGTGCGCACACAGCCCGTTTGCAGTCATCGTAAGCCCGCCCCTCATTGCAGTCATCGTAAGCCCGCCCCTCAGGGGGCTGGCTTGCGATGATCGCAAGTACGATCTGCCTGTCCAAGATGGGCAAATCGTACGTTTTTTTTAAGTTCTTTACAACTACAACCCTCACAAGACAAAATTCTTGCGAGGGTTGTAAAGTGTATGGCCACCTTTAGAGAAGCCATTGGTGGTGCCCATCAATCTGGGAGGGGTTATAAGGCCATTTCCAAACAATTGACAGTCCATCAATGCTGAGGACCGGATGATTTTTAATTATGTTCTGATACTTAAAACCATAGAAATCAAAGAGGGTGTACTTTCTTTTTCACATGACTATACATACACACTCACCCTCCCTCCCTATATATACAGGTGAAACTCGAATAATTAGAATATCGTGCAAAGTTCATTTATTTCACTAATGCAACTTAAAAGGTGAAACTAATATATGAGAGAGACTCATTACATGCAAAGCAAGATAGTTCAAGACGTGATTTGTCATAATTGTGATGATTATGGCTTACAGCTCATGAAAACCCAGATCCACAATCTCAGAAAATGAGAATATTGTGAAAAGGTGCAAAAGAGCCACCACACGGGGGCGTGGCCTGGACATGGGCTTCAAATGTCGTATTCCATTAGTGAAATAAATGAACTTTTGCACGATATTCTAATT
>NW_017307343.1:435878-438631 GCF_000935625.1 Nanorana parkeri
GGTGATTGGGGTCTGGTATGAATGATACAGAGTGTGAGGATTTGTCTGGGTTCAGCATGTCACTCCATCCCCAGATGTCACGATGCGTTCATATTTGTAATGAGCTTATTGTAGAACGCACGGATTATATCCCGGTACAGATAACTGCATTTGTTCCTGATGTTATAAAGGTCAAGCACGTTGGGGTTTGTAGTTCCTCAGCGGCTTCTTGCCTGTGTGCACATTATAGGCACTTGTCATGAAGACCTTCTGCTCATTGTTTTATAAGCTGGGAATGTTCCATCAACAGCTACTGGGCCGGGAGTGATGTCAGCCAACCAACTGCTCTCCTGCTGTTGTAGGACTACCACTCCCAACCTCTAGGCCTTGATTACACCCGAGGCTGCAGCACCACTATAGACTGGGGTGTCTGCCTACAAAGATGACATATATTTTGCACAAATCTCCCTGGTGTAGACATCTAAAAGCCTTGAGACTGCCACTGGGTGCCGCCATCTCGGATGTGATGTCAGCAGCCCCAGAATTGTCATTCAAGTCCCACACTGTAACAGGGGTGGAAATATTCCAGTAACTCACACAAACAGGTGGAGAACATACAAACTCCATGCGTTGTCTCTGGTTGGAGGTGAACTCGGGACCCCAGCGCAGCCAGGCAAGACTGCAACCGGTTAAACCCGCCATTCTCAACCAGGGTTCCTCCAGAGATTTCTAGGGGTCCCCTGAACAATAAATAACCACTGACACCAATTATCTTTTAGGCTACTGTATCTTTAAGGGGAACATTTTTCCCACTGACCACCAATGTAAGAATCATTCTTCCCTCTGACCCCCAATGTAAGGAGCATTCTTCCCTCTGACCACCAATGTAAGAATCATTCTTCCCACTGACCACCAATGTAAGAATCATTCTTCCCTCTGACCCCCAATGTAAGGAGCATTCTTCCCTCTGACCCCCAATGTAAGGAGCATTCTTCCCACTGACCCCCAATGTAAGGAGCATTCTTCCCTCTGACCACCAATGTAAGAATCATTCTTCCCACTGACCACCAATGTAAGAATCATTCTTCCCTCTGACCACCAATGTAAGAATCATTCTTCCCCCTGACCACCAATGTAAGGGGCATTCTTCCCTCTGACCACCAATGTAAGGAGCATTCTTCCCCCTGACCACCAATGTAAGGAGCATTCTTCCCTCTGACCACCAATGTAAGGGGCATTCTTCCCTCTGACCACCAAGGTAAGGAGCATTCTTCCCAATGACCCCCAATGTAAGGAGCATTCTTCCCTCTGACCACCAATGTAAGGAGCATTCTTCCCTCTGACCACCTATGTAAGGAGCATTCTTCCCTCTGACCACCAATGTAAGGAGCATTCTTCCCACTGACCACCAATGTAAGGAGCATTCTTCCCACTGACCACCAATGTAAGGAGCATTCTTCCCACTGACCACTAGTGTAAGGGGTCCCTTCAACCACTGACCACCAATATAAGGTTGTCTTTCTCCCATTGACCCCCAATATAAGCAGGTACTAAACTGACCACCAGTGTAAGGGGTCTCTTCTCGACTGACCACAAATGTAAAGGACAGTCCTTCCACTGACCAATAGAAGATGCCCCTTCTCTCACTGGCCACCAATGTAAAGGTGGTCAGTGGGAGAACCTTCGGTAACCTTCACCGACCACCAACGTACCTACAATTACTATCTGCATCTCCTTCCCTAATCATTAGTAATGACTTCATTATAACTGCGAATAGTTGTGTCGTCTGGAGCCGCCACGGGTGACAACTACGCTGAGTCCGCCCCATTCCTTCCTCTGTTATCCAATCTCATAGCTTCACTTCCTGTTCACGCTTATGTACCCCGATCTGTCAACCGAGTCATTATTGACAGGAAGGGGGGTTCCCCAGGACCTGAAAACTCCTTCAAGGGTTCCTCCTTGTTTGACCCAGGCTGGTATTGAACACAAAGGGTGGACTGTTGTTGCTTTGGGTAGCAGAGCTGCTCCTGGAGTCAGACAGTCATTTAGCCCGCAGCCACGGCACATCTCTCACGCCGCAAGACCAAACACTCAGGGTGTCGCGTGCGGTTGAGATCATGCCTCATTGTCGTAAGCAAGCGATCCAAAAGCGCTGGGACAGGGCTCCTTGGGGAGGCAATTAATGCAGATATCCCGGTATCTATGGTAGCCAAACATTGCAAGTCATTAGCATCAGGCGGTAATAACATTGCAAAAATACACAGAGCAACTAATGAATCCTGACTGCATCTGAGGACATCCTCTCTCTCTCCCTCTCTCTTCTCTTTCTCCCTCTCTCTCTCCCTCACTCTCTCTCTCCCCCCTCTCTCCTCTTCTCTCTCTCTCTCTTTTTTTCCCTGTTCTTCAACAAAACCCACTTAATGCACACAGCATTGTAAGTGCTTATGAGCAGACAAGCCTATACCAGCTGTGTGTGTGTCTCTCTCTCTCTCCACACAAAACGCTTTCCTTCGGCCAGCTTTTAACCCAACCCCAGAGAAAGGCCATCACTTCTGATAATCCTCCCTCTTTGCTGCAGCAGCTGGGCTCGCACGACCATTAACAGATTACATGGGAGATATTGGGGAGATTTAGCCCCATTCAATCTGTTTAAAGGCCATTTGGAGTTTTGGTCGTGCTCCGGGATACACCTCCTCTATCCTCCCTGACAAGGATTGATTTTTTTATTTTTATTTTTGGTTATTTTTATACATGGTTTTTTTTATATATATATA
>NW_017307343.1:438923-439547 GCF_000935625.1 Nanorana parkeri
ATATATATTACTTTAATAATAATATAATTTACAGAAGAGTACATATAGGTTAAGCCCTCCAAGCTCAGTTATGGGTGGGTACCAGAGACTTAGGATCTCTTCCTTTCCTCTCCTTGGCTCTGACTATCATTTCCAGGAAGTCTCGCTCCTGCTGCAGCAGGAGGTGGCTGGCGTTGTTGCCTGCAGCATGCTGCTTTATGTCGGATCTGCTTGTAATGGTCATATCGGATGGGCGGAGCTGGGAACACAGCTGAGCAGACCCCACAGCGAGAGTCCCGGAGGGCTGGTGGGAGGCAATGGGATTCAGCATGCGGCCAGCGCCCACAGATTCCAACTTCTGTTTTTTGGGGGATTTATTAACCCCATAAAACCAAAGATATGCAGAATTATGAAAGGAGTAACATGCAAAGTGCGGTGCATCACATCAGCCAATGGGCAGTCAGTGTTCTGGCTACTAGGAATGGTAGAGTCTGGTTGCTGCGGGTTACCGCGCTCATCACGGGGCTCATCGATGATAAGTCTGTTAGTCCCAATGGCCGGTTTGTCCTCATTAGTATTTGGACGGACACCATAGGGATCAGAGCGGTTGTGTCTCTGAAATATCGTTATTCTAAAGCCCGTCAC
>NW_017307343.1:439573-441174 GCF_000935625.1 Nanorana parkeri
TAGGTATACAGTGTCATGTGACCTCCTCATCTTTAAAAATTACAGCTGGTCCATGATACCACCCTAAGAGTCCCCTATGAGTCCCCCATGAGTCCCCTACGAGTTCCCTAATGGGGACTTGTACGGGACTCTTAGGGAACTCATAGGGACTTGTACGGGACTCTGAGTCCCCTAAGAGTCCCTATGAGTTCCCCACAAGTCCCCTCTCGTAGTGAACTGACATTATCACAGACCGACATTGGACTCTCTGACATTTGTTTGGCTCTCTCATTGGCCTTTCTAAGCCTGTTAGGGAACCCCTCACAATGGCGTCCTCCAGCCAGATACACTTTGCACAAGCCGGGTCACGTGACAACCTGTGCCGATCTCAGTTGCTAACCAAGCAATGCTGCACGAGTACACAGGACTTGTATCGGATGGACGTAAAACACCGTCAGGTAGTTTAACTCTCCAGAACAAATGAAATATCAATTTCAGGTGGACTGGCCATTTAAATCCGAGCATCAACTATAGATGACTATATCCCTGTCATCATGAAATGCGTATTTTAGATCCAAGCCGTGTCATAACCTGAACCGGACTTGGTGTCAGCCTCTTATGGTCCCTGCACAGCATGCTGAGCTCAGAATGGAAGCGGAAGAAGCAGCACAAGGTTACCAGTCCTATGTGTTGCAGTGCATGCTGATAGGAGGGGAGAGCAGAGCGATGGAGAGATGAGCTCATCAGTTTCAGTCACAGGGTGAGGATGAGCGAGTGAAGCTGCAGCAGACAACGCCTGTCCTTGCCTTCCAATTGTGCTCATGCGTTGTCACCCCGTGACACAGGTTCCCAATATAAAAGGGATGGGCAACCTTGGCACTCCAGCTGAGCTGAAACTGCAAATCCCACAATGCATCTGCCTCTGGGAGTCTTGCCTGTGGCTGTCAGAGTCTTGCAATGCCCCATGGGACTTGTAGTCCCACCACAGCCCAAGGGTTCCTATTACTGCAATATACACTACTGCCTTTCCAACACACATTACTCAGGTACGGTCCACTGTGGTCAGGAAACCAGGCCTGAGTCAGGCCATGCAGCCACCGCCGGACTGTGTGCAGACAGGAAGTGGCTGTGAAGAGGCTGCAGGTGATCAGCAGCACTGAGATGGAGGAAAGAAAAATGGAAATGAGCATTTTATTGAAGAATAGTTGATGCTACACAGTGCTTTAGCAAACTCAGTGTCACCCAGTTAAGGTTCACACCCCCTTACCCCCTACATGGCTGAGTCATCACATGGGTGGCATTGAGTAATATTATAGTATTGATGACCCATCATAGTACAGACGAGGGTCCCGAGGGACAGGGCTTGGTCTGATCAGTCCACCCAATCACCCAAATGGGGTGCAGTAGGTGCCCGCGGGGGGATCTGTTCCATTGAATACAGCAGCGTTGTCACCGGCTCAGGTAATAATAAATCTGGGGATGGTGATGCGGTGCCGATCTCCTCAGACCATTGCAGCGCTGCACATTCCCGGAGGAGAGACAGGAAGTGCCCCAGGAACATTCCTTCTATAATGTCCTATAATGTCTACAAATCCTGCCCCATTCCTATTCACCAATCTCCT
>NW_017307343.1:441198-446646 GCF_000935625.1 Nanorana parkeri
CCCCGGCTCATATTTCCTTTTAAAGAATAGAAAATATAGAAAGATATTCGCAGAGCATTACACAGGGATCAGCAGGATCCTTATTATCAGCCATGTGACTGTCATGTTCTAATCTGATTGGACTAAAAATAACTGTCACTCATTTGAATAGAAAGATCGTTATCCTGGTGTGTGAGCTTTGTGAATCGGGCTGATTGTGTTCCTTGACAAGGACCCGATGGACTGACAGCATACGTAGACCACTCACTGCTGCTCTCTCTCCGTGTGCAGGGTGACTGGTCTTGTCTCCGCCCCCTCCTGTAGTGGGTGGGGCATGGTGGGACCCTCCCACAGCTTTGCTCTCTGCACACGCCATGTGCACCACGGTGATGATGCCACTGCTGCTTTTATATGGTATGAAGGCGTTTGGTGCACACAAAGTGGATTTATATCCTCTGCTTTGGTGTTGCCCGGAGTTCAGCTGAATGTGATTCGGTATCAGCCTCTTGTCAGCACTAGGGGAGGGAAGAGCAGCACTAGGGGCCAATTGGGTATGCAGCACATGCTGACAAGGAACCTGCTGACAAGAAGAGAGATGACCTCATCAATCTTCTGCTCTCCTTCATTGTCCAATCACAGGCTAGGGGCGGGGAGGAGACTCGGCTGTATTACATAAAAAACAGTCCTCCAGGCTGGCTTTGCTGTCTGGCAGGACTCTATGTCACTCAGGTACGGCCCGAAGCATGGTGTCACCCGGAGCAGCCACTGGGTGACACCCTGCCGTGATGTCGTCGCACATGATGATGTCATGCGCTGCTACCTGCCGACGGCCATCTTGGTGATGGGCGCCTGCAGAGAGAGGAGGGGACGTTCACCTGGTGGGATAAGGTATGCCGCCGGGTCCCCTCCTCTTTCTCATGAAGCTGTCAGGCTTGTGCTCGACTTTTCAGAGGGGGTGACACCAAAATGACTGTCAGTCATTTTGGTGTCACCCAGGTGCGGGCCGCATTGTGTTTTGGTGCTGATATTGAGGTCATGCTTGTAATATGGTGGCCTCCAGCCCGTTGGGTGACAGGTTCTCTTTCCTCTCAGTGACCACTCTAGCCGTGTCCCATGGGGGTTGTAGTTGGCTGTGCTGATGGCATTAGGGCCTATGTTGGTCTAATTGGAGCCTGATACTCTTATGAGATCTTCATTCTCCTTCATCTCGGCTCTGATTTCACTGCCGCTCTGCTCGGCTCCCTCATCCTGATCCTCCCAGCTGGTCATCTGTCATCCACCTAGCAGTAGGGATGAGGCCTGATCCCACATCGGCCCGTGTCCCCGCCGGATCCACACAGCTCCCATTCTGCTGGAAAGGGATTAAAAGGCAAACCACTGCTCCATCATTCCACCTGGTCTGACTTTTCGGGCGGTTGCTCTCATTTACATTGGAGGGGGTGAATGTTGGAGGGAGACTGCGGCCCTTTATGAAGTCTATGTGAGCCCATCAATCTCATATCATCTACAAAGCTGACGTTTAATCTGCCTTCCCTGGTTCCTCCCCTCCCCCTCTCATCAATATGCTAATGACTTTTTAAATAAAGCCTTTGCGTTTTCATGACATATCTCATTTTAGGGGTCTCTGTGCTACTCTATGCAATGCAAAGCCCCCTGCCTCAGTGCTACTCTCAAGAGCCCTCAGCCCTGATGCAAGCAGTGGGCTGGCTCTTGGGAGGAGTTATGCAAATATCAAAATGCATTGATGGGTGGATGTCAGTCTGGAGGAGGGGGCGTTGCTAGCAAGATGTATTTAAACGCAGACCACCCTAGGTAATGCCAACGTGTGATGCTGAGCCTCCATGATTGACAGAACTGAAATCCAATGAATGAAAGGGGCGGGCCAGGGACAGTCAGGTTGGGGAGAGAAGAGTGAGAAGATGCTGGACGTCCTCCAGCCAGGAAGTAAGGAGGGATCCTTCTGTCCCTGTCTCCCAATTGGGCTCCTGTGTTGTCACCTTGACTATAAGCAGATGCCCAACTGAACTGTCACTTTAAATCATCTGAATCAAAACAAATGGAGCTCAATGTCTTCCAGTCTGTTAGAGTAGAAAAGCCTGTCCCCGGCCAGCATGCTGCAGAGGACTCTGCAGGAAGCAGTGGTCTCTCTCCAGAGGTTAGACCCCCCCCTCGATGAGTCAGATCTATACTGTAGCTCTACAATCAGCAATGCTCATGCTCCCTGCTGATTGGAGAACCCATATCTCTGACCCAGTAAGGGGGTGTGTCTGACCTCTGCAGAGAGACCACTGCTTCCCCACAGAGAACACGAGTCCTTCTCTGCAGCATGTAAATGTTCCTAAATGTACAAAATACTTCCACTAAGAAATGCATCTTCATATAGCATAGAATGGGCCCCAGGGCTAGCCGTAGACAGAGGAGTGCGCCCCCCCCAGCCTGCATTAGGGGCCCCCAGCGCCGTGCCGCGGGGGGGGGGCGCGTTGCTGCTGTACAATATTAATGAGAGGATTCCTTCTAATGGCTCGCAGATGTGAAGCTTTGTGCTGGATGTCAGCATCTTCCACGGCCATTCATCAATAGAGTTCTATTAATTATTGATGGAACTCTTCCTATACATCCATATGAAAGAATATCAATCAATAACAACAGAGAGAGAGAGAGACCGAAATACCCAGAGAGGGGACACAACCACATGTGACTGTTGTGGGACTACAAGTCCCATGAGGCATTGCAAGACTCTGACAGCCACAGGTATGACCCGCAGAGTCCAAACCGGGGATCCCCCATCATGCATTTCCAATGTCTTTAGGGAACGGTCACATGACACAGTTTCCTCCTCCCATCTCCTTCAGTGAATGCAATAGGTCATTTTTTTTAAACACAGAATAATGATGTGATTGGGTAATGGTGACGCCCCCGATAATTAATGTAACGCAGACAAGTCTGTCCAGTGAGGGGTCACCGGCCTCGGGCTGCAGTGTCCTGTGTTGGCATAGAATGCGGGGACACCGACTACCTCCAGGGAGGGGTGTACAGCAGATGGAAACCTAGTCACAGAATTTGCATTGGGATGATTTAGTGGCTGCAGTCCAGCAACAACACAATAATTAGCACAGCTCTTAGTGTTCTGATAAGTAGAGGTGCACCCAAATGACATTTCCATTTCTAAAAACTAAACCAAAAACAATGTCAGAAACAAAAAAAAAAAAATTCTTACCTGTTCAATTTAAAAAAAAAATATTTTATTTTTTATTAACTTTTACATTTTATTTGTATTAAATATATATATATATTTTACTTTTAGGGGCTTTGAGGAAATATTGGGGGTCTAAAACAGACCCCTGATATTTCCCTTTTAAAATAGAAAAAGAGATTGAGGACACAGAGTCCTCATAGACACAGAATCCTCAATCTCTTATTCTGCAGCCCCTGTTATAAAAAGAATCCTCTATACGCAGTGTTCCTGTTCATTCATAACATGAGAACAGAGTATGTTTACTATATCCCCAATCATAAATGAACAGGAAGTGATGTAGAGCACTTCCTATTCATTCATAATTGAGGATACAGTAACCATATTATGCCAATTATTTACACTCAGCGATCACTGACTGCTTGTACTCGCTCTCCTTCCTGACTTGTTGTCACAGCGGTGCGGGGAGGAGAGCTCGATCTGACAGCTGACTCCTCCCCTGCACCGCCAGCCCGGCCTTCTCTGACAGTTGTCTCCGCCCCCACACTGCCGCTCTCCTGATCTGTCACCGGAGGCTGAGCGGTGCGGGGGGAGGAGAGCCCGGCCCCGCACCGCTGGGCCTCCTGTGACAGTTTCTCTCCCCCCTGCTGCATCAGAGGAGACACAGAGTAGCGCCCAGCAGGGAGGAAAGAAACCAGGCATGCACCGCTATTTCAGCCGAAAGATGGCACTTTTCGCATTTTGCCAAAAGTGCATTTTCAGCCAATTTGTTTCGGCGGACAGAGTTTTGGTGCATCCCCACTAATAAGGTATCTGTGTGTCACTTGAGCTTATAGGGAACATGACCTGTAACCTCCTTTATCAGGGTGCCCACCCCCCAGTCATATGTAGAGCCAAGGACTGACGCAGCACGTTACACAGTGCACATCTACATCAGTCCCTGCCCTCAAGGAGCTTACAATCTGAGGTCCCTAACACATGCATACAGGGCCAATGTAGACAGGAGCCAATTAACCTTCCTGCATGTCTGGAGTATGGGAGGAAATCGGGGTACCCGGAGGAAACCAACACAAGCACAGGGAGAACATGCAGACTCCTTGTTCTGGTTGGGATCCATCCCAAGGAAGCCAGTACCAGGCAGGAGTGCCAACCACTAAGCCACAACGTGGCTATATATATCTATACATATAATGTTGAATTACCCCCCCCCCCCATTGTGGTCATGATGATTACACTAGAGCAGGGGTATACAAACTCCAGCCCTCCAGCTGTGGTGAGGAGCTACAAACTCCTCCTTGCATCTAGTGCTGCAGCTAACAATTATTTTCATAACCGATTAGTTGCCCGATTTATATACATCTCTCTCTCTCCCCTCCCCCCCTTTCCTCAACCAACTAATCGATGATGAGAATAGTTGCCAACTCTTCTCATTATCGATTTAATCGATTAGTTGTTGCAGCTCTACTTGCATCTGTCTCTGGAAGTCACGTCTGTGGTTGTCAGCATCTTGCAATGCCTCATGGGATTTGTAGCTGCAAGGCAGCTGGGGGGGGGCGGAATTTGCCTTCCCCTGGTCTATTGGTATCAGCAGGCACTCCCAACCATTCTTAGGAAACAATTAACCAAATTTAATTTAGCCAATCCAAAGAAACGTACCTAAAAAAAAACAAACCACAGGGTGATGGTGTAGAAACCTACTGAGGACCATCACCAGGCTTCCCCACCACCACCTAAAAAACTGGCTCTTTCACCCTTCTGCATCAGGAAAACCGACCAGGCAGTTGTACGGAATTCCACTTCTTTCTTACTGTTGATAGTATAGCGGGGAGTGGTTCTGTGGTCTGATGTAGCTGATAACAGTGCAGCGCAGGAAGTTATCAGCTGACATGTATATTTTTGAACTGATCACATAGACAATAAAAAACCCTCAAACTTCAATTTCATATTTAACAGACCAAAATCAGACAAATACGTTGTTAGGGTTTCACATATTTTGACATTTTGGGCACATAGCTTGACAAAGGTGGACTGAGCCCCACCAAAATGTCAGACTGAGATAAGCTTCAGTGGTTTCCCTTTCCTTCCCTGTGACTGACCCAGGGAGCCGGGAATTAATCTGATCTCTTCCATAGAACTTGGTTCCAGCCATGGGCATAGCCGGCAGACATTCGAGCACCACTCGCCCGATTGTCAGAGAATTCTGTCTATGAAATTGTTTAATGGTTTGAAATGTTCCCTGACATTGCCCTGCTTTCTCTCCTTCCTCCCCCCCCCCC
>NW_017307343.1:446658-460938 GCF_000935625.1 Nanorana parkeri
ACACACCTGCGCTACATGCCTATTAGGGCCGTCTCCAAGAGCCACTTTACAGAACTGCCAGCCTGCCTTCCCCGGCCCGGTGGAACATTCAAATCACATTCAAATCCTGTGCATCATTCGACTTGTGCCGAGAGCTCATGCAAAGCGGGATCTGAGCACACCGAGCAGAGAGGACAAGAGGAGGACTTGGCGTGTCTGAGGTCTGCCTGAGCCCAGGTAAGAGAGTCCGACTTCCCTGCTTTATAGAAGGATGGAGATGGATTGCAGGGTATGAGCAACTCAGCTTTATAGAATGATGGAGATGGATCGCAGGGTATGAGCAACTCAGCTTTATAGAAGGATGGAGATGGATCGCAGGGTATGAGCAACTCAGCTTTATAGAATGATGGAGATGGATCGCAGGGTATGAGCAACTCAGTTTTATAGAATGATGGAGATGGATCGCAGGGTATGAGCAACTCAGCTTTATAGAAGGATGGAGATGGATCGCAGGGTATGAGCAACTCAGCTTTATAGAAGGATGGAGATGGATCGCAGGGTATGAGCAACTCAGCTTTATAGAAGGATCAGATCTGAGATCCTTAGGAATAAGTATTCTAGAAGAGTGGAAGAAGAATCGTCCTGGGCCAAAAGAATTCCATCACACTCCTTCAATTTGTTGGGTTTTTTTCATCTCTGCGGTGGAAAGCCATTGTGGATATGACCCCATCACACTATTAGAAAACTGAATGAAAACAAATCTTGTCAGAGGAAATTCTTCTGGTGTGTGGGCAGATTCTAATGATACGGATCGGAGTTTAGAAGGGTGATTGGGGTGAGTCCAGGCACAATCCTCATCTCATCTCAATCTTTATTTTTTTTTAATTTTTTTCCAACTTTCAACATCATTCTTCTCCATTAGTAAGGGAGTAAATACGCAAACGATTGCACATAAAATATATATACCCCTTATAATCTTTTCAAATGTCTAGATACCTTCTTCACTTGTATCCTTATTACCCCCATTCATCATTCTCCTCACCCTTTCTTCCCAGATCTAAATAACAACAACCCCCCATTCCCACATCCCTTCCCCAATTGATATCTTACATCTTAGTCCTCAGACACTAACCTCTATCTAGTAAATGTAATTTCAAAGTCCGCTGACATGTAAATTTGTATCTCCGGGTCCCACGTTTTCTTGAATCTAGAGATTGTGTCATTTAAGATTGCAGAAAGTTTTCCTGTGAATCTTATTTATAATCGTCCATAAATGTTCTGCATGAGTCATCTAGCACAGTCCAATCCTCTACTTCAGTCAGCATTATAAGACTGGCGAATACATTCTAAGATTTGTTCCTGGAGAAATAAGAGAGATGGTAGAAGAACAACTTTCCAGGAAATCAAAGTACATATAGAGCAGTGGTCCTCATCCAGCCACATGATGTTCTTGGTTACCTATGAGGAGACTCATTAACCACTTGCTGCCCGAAGCAATTTCTTACATTAGCACACACTTGATAAAATCAGAATTTGGGGCTAGAAAACAGTTTCAGACCCCCAAAACAATTATATATCTTCTGAAAGTAGAGACCCTGTAGAATAAAAAAGATGCTAGTTTCAATTTTTGTATGTCGCACGGTATTTGCACAAATGTTTATCAAACAAGTATATTTAGGATAAAATACACTAAAATGAAATTTAGTGCACAGAAACAGAATATGATACCCAATTTTTTGGTAAAATATAAAAGACGGGGTCATATCGGGTAAATAGATACCAAACTTGTCATGCCTTAAAATTGCGTTTGCCTGTGAAACCGCAAAAAACTACAATAATCAAAATTTCCCATAGGCAACAGGTCCTCTTTATGGAGACATCAGGGGTCTTTCGGACCCCCAACATCACCTTGTGACCCCAAAGAAGCTGAGGAAGCAGAGATCTGCTCCGCACCGTACAATCGACCCGGCGCCTGTACAGATGCCGGATCACTTGTATTTAAACAGCTGGCTGTTTAAAACGGTACCAAGAACACGGCTGCAGCAGCCTTGTTCTTGGCATAACCACTTCCAGCGGAGGACGTACATTTACCTGAACCCGCTGGAAGAGGTTAAAGAAGAAATTCTCCCTTATTCTAAATATTAACAACAAAGGCCCCTTTAGAAATGTTTAGTAATGACAATCCCCAAACAGCTACTTCTAGATAATGGCCAGTTTTTAACTCTTTGCATGCCTTATTTCCCCCCCCCCTCTTCATTCTTCTTGTGGTGACCATTTTCACTAAGGACAGATGAATACATCTCCCTTTACTTCCTGGGACTCTGGGTCTCTCTCCTAGAACAGTGCTTCTTAAAGTGTGGGTCGCAACCCCATATGGGGTCCCGCAAGTGAAAGAGGCCTGTCCTAGAACATCTAGTAAAGTATGTCACCCGCACACCGTGGTTAAATCTTCAAGAAGTGATCATTTTATTCATGCACACAACACATATTGTACAATAGCAACTGCATTGCGTCTCCTGGAACATGTGACAGTGCAAATCATCTGAGGGGGAGAAATGCCTTTCCCTGAGATTGTGTGAGATTTTTCAGTTTACAGATGAGATTTCCCCGGGAAGGCACTGGTGATGTAACCTTCTCAGGATACATTCGTGAGGCCAGGACTACATCACCAGTGCCTCACTCATCCAGGAAAAACAGGAATTGTAAGAGAAAGCAAAAGACGTTTGTTTAATGAATGAATGTGAGATTTCATATCGGCACGCTGATGTGATGAAGTTCCACTGAAATGATGACCCGTTATTAAAGAGAGTTTAAAAGCTGTCGTCATTTATTTCAGCTTCGTGCCACTGAAAATGTGCCCTGCATGATGGCAGTTTCGGTACTGGTAACCTTTGTGTTGTAAAGCCGGCCATAGCTCTGTGAGGGTCAATGGGTGTGCTGGTACTAGCCAAACGCCCCTCGGCCAGCTTTCCAAATAATAATGTATGCTGGTCTCAGCTGTGCGTACATGTTTAATGCTATGGAGTCACGCTCCGGGGGCTCTGGAGAAAACAAATAGCATTGGACAGGGTTATTGGACTCTGTTGTTGAACATCTAACCGGAGATCAGTTAGACCGGTACTTTTCTTTCAGTCACACCAACATTTAAAAGTATGAAAAGTCAGGAGGCACCCCACAGTCTAAAATGTAATGGATTTTAAGGGGGATCCCCATAAAAAACAAAAAAGTGAGGTTCCCCCTTCATATCAGAAGACTCCCCCTTCCCCTTTATATCAGAAGCCCCCTTCACATTAGAGTCCTCAGTTACCCTTCACATCAGAGGCCCCCTTCACATCAGATTCCTCAGTCACCCTTCATATTAGAGTCCTACCATTTTGGGGTGATTTCAAGGCACCTTGAGGAAGCCAGGAGGCACCCCAGGATGCCATGGCACACTGGCTGAGAAAAACAGAGTTAGACAGACCGGGGTGTCTGGTGCCTCCCACAGACATAAGACTGGCATGCAATCTAGATGTTTTGTGATAGTTTTCTTCTCATTTCCAACAAAATATTCAAAGCCGAGTCCCCCAGATATGGATTCATATTTTTTAGCATGGTGACAGGGACCCTTTAAATCAAGACGGTGACACAATCCACTTTGTAACTTGAATACAACACCTATCCGGTTATATTATGCTGCTACAGATGTTTGAAGTGTCTGTTGAGTCCACTGGGAAGTGTTCTAATTTCACTTAGTACTGGGGGGGAGGTCTACACTTGTCTAAGGAGTTATCATACATATCAGGCATATATTAGTGTTAATATTTGGAGGGTCCTCCAGGAAGGAAGGAAGGAAGGAAAACTGTGCTAAAAAAATATTTAGGCTGCCATTGCTGAAATCAGCTTCCTGACTGTTGGGGGGTCACGTTGTCAAGGTTGGGGCCAGGGTGGGCATCAACATATAAGCCCAATAACAAATGGCCTTCTAAAAGACAAATAGACCCACCACAGAATTTCTGACCCCTCAGAGATATCTATTTAACTGACGATTTCAATGTTCACCAGAAGTTCTAAATTCTCTCCCTTGGCTGCAGTGGACCAAAACGGTTCCTCATAGAACATCAAAACCCAACTGTTCATAACAGCTCAGCTTCTCATTACCGAGTTAGCTGTTGGTTGTAGTTGCTCTTGATATTAACATGACCCCTTCTGACTGTAATAAGTGAGGTGTTTAGGAGCACAAGTATTGCAGTGAGAATATTTGAACTTTGGAAGCATTCGTCTTGTAGTACTTGTGTAATGGTTCTGACATACTGAATGCCGGAATGACTTGGCCAGTACAATATGGCCCAGTACACCCGACCTCTGTTTATTGCATGGCCAAACCTGCTAATACACATAAGGTGCAGAGAGAAAACTCATCCTGAACTATGGCCAAAGGAATTTAGTAGGGACGCACCGATACTAGTATTGCTGCCGATACCGAGTATTTGGGCCAAATGCTCCGATACTTAACTCCGATACCAGAACTTCCGGTCAGAGGGAGATCTCTCTCTGACCGACAGTGCCGAGGGAGAATGGAGCCGGCTTGCTCTCCAATCAGGAAGCCGGGCAGAACGTAATGACCCGCCTCCCGGCTTCCTGATGGGTCAGGAAGCCAGGCTGCCTAGGAGCATGTGAAGCTGACTTCCTGGCCACACAGGAAGCGGGTCATGATGTGCCGCCCGACTTCCTAATAATCGGCGCACAATGCACCGCTACCCGATATCGGCGAGTGCAGGAATAAAAAATATCGGTGCTCGATACTGAAGAACCGGTATTGGTGCATCCCTAGAATTTAGGAAAGGTCATTGCAGATTCTTACCTGCTTCTATTATGTGGCTACAAAGGCCTCTGGAGTAACTTCCTCAAACTGAAAGGAACGGGAGTGCTTAGAGCAGGGGTAGCCAAACTCCGGCCCTCTAGCTGTGGTGAAACTACAAATCCCATGATGCATCTCTCTCCGGGAGTCATGTCTGCGGCTGTGAGAATCTTGCAATGCCTCATGGGATTTGTAGTTCAACCACAGCTGGAGGGCCAGAGTTTGGCTACCCCTGGCTTAGTGGAAGGGTCTGCAGGGCTATTATCACATTGAACAGTCCTATTGTGGTAATTCCAAAACTGCTAACGGCTGGAAAAAATAGCTAGACATGTGAGCAGGGAATGAGATCTCTGAGGGGTGTCTCGGGGTGTAGAATACTCCTAGCGTTGCCAACATTTTAATTATTTTGCCAGTAACAGCTGGCTGCAGATTGAAATTGACAAGTTAATGATACCGGGGGACAACGGTGTTATTTCTGTGTCCTGGTTCTTTATAATACCATCAGTTTTTATCTTCTAGTGTATTCTCTGCTGGCTTTACCCCTTTCTATTGGTCACCATGGATGAGATGGACGCACCGCAGATGAAGAAGGAGGTGGAGAGTCTAAAGTATCAGCTGGCTTTCAAGCGAGAGATGTCTTCCAAGTCTATACCCGAGTAAGTATGGCAGGGGATCCAATGGTCCATCTTGGTGGCCTTTCTACCTTCAGTTGCATGGTCTGGTACAGCTGCAGTTACATAGTTGACCACTGGACACACTTAAAAGTTCCCAGATGACCCGTCAAAGAGTGCAAGTCATTGAGTATAACAGCCAATTATGTTTCCATTGCCAGATTATTAAAGTGGATTGACGAAGGAATACCCAACGACCCTTTCCTGAACCCGGAGCTGATGAAGAATAACCCCTGGGTGGAGCGAGGAAAGTGCAGCATCCTGTGAGGCTCCAACGACCGCCTCTGCCCTACCCCCCCCAACTCTCATCTACTCTGAATGTAACTAGATTCTGATATTAGAGATTAGAGTCCAGATAGGCAGCTGAAGAGACCTATTTGATCACATTGCATTGCTCCAGCAGAATTTACACATTGCAGGAAGGGGGGGATGCTGTCACCCCAGTAACCAGTCTCCCCACCATAGCTTAGATGGGGGGGGGGGGGGGGCTGTGCTGTAATGAAGAGGTCTATCATTTTATTACTTTTCATTTTAGGTGTATAGAGTGGCTAGGAAGCGTAGCAATGAACTTGTAGATTAAGGGGCCGATTTGCAGCGAAAAGGGGGTTAGGTTAGAAGCGTAGGGCACAGCTGCTTGTCACGGTGGTATGACAGCAATAAAAATTACAGTCTCGGGCCGTAGCAACCCTGGGATGCTTTAATGCCCCGGTGCAGCCGTCTCTACAGCGCCCCCTGACTGTACCTTCCAGGTTATGCACTATATTAAACATACTATGCTTTTCAGGTCACTGGAATTATATACTCATGGGACTTGCAAGACCCTCTTTATATATTTTATTTCTCCAAAGAGCTAAATGCAGAGAAATTGTAAAAAAAATGAATAAGATTAATATCGAATAATAAACTCTTGGTACATTTTTCCTCTGTCGGTGTCTATCCCATCCTCCTGTGTTTGGATTCGATGTGTAGATGACAAGTACTTGGCCACTAGGTATAGCACAATGGCACTCTGTGCCAAGATACATGGGGTGACGGATCGAAGATGAAAGGGAACGCAACACTAAAGCTGGCCATAAATGCGTTGAGGTCCATCGGTTCCCCCAATCCGTGCAAAACAGCATGGATGGAGGATTCCCGGTACTGGCTATGGTATTCAGCAGTCGCTGGAGCACCAGAACAGCATGGATGGAGGATTCCCGGTACTGGCTATGGCATTCAGCAGTCGCTGGAGCACCAGAACAGCATGGATGGAGGATTCCCGGTACTGGCTATGGCATTCAGCAGTCGCTGGAGCACCAGAACAGCATGGATGGAGGATTCCCGGTACTGGCTATGGCATTCAGCAGTCGCTGGAGCACCAGAACAGCATGGATGGAGGATTCCCGGTACTGGCTATGGCATTCAGCAGTCGCTGGAGCACCAGAACAGCATGGATGGAGGATTCCCGGTACTGGCTATGGCATTCAGCAGTCGCTGGAGCACCAGAACAGCATGGATGGAGGATTCCCGGTACTGGCTATGGCATTCAGCAGTCGCTGGAGCACCAGAACAGCATGGATGGAGGATTCCCGGTACTGGCTATGGCATTCAGCAGTCGCTGGAGCACCAGAACAGCATGGATGGAGGATTCCCGGTACTGGCTATGGCATTCAGCAGTCGCTGGAGCACCAGAACAGCATGGATGGAGGATTCCCGGTACTGGCTATGGCATTCAGCAGTCGCTGGAGCACCAGAACAGCATGGATGGAGGATTCCCGGTACTGGCTATGGCATTCAGCAGTCGCTGGAGCACCAGAACAGCATGGATGGAGGATTCCCGGTACTGGCTATGGCATTCAGCAGTCGCTGGAGCACCAGAACAGCATGGATGGAGGATTCCCGGTACTGGCTATGGCATTCAGCAGTCGCTGGAGCACCAGAACAGCATGGATGGAGGATTCCCGGTACTGGCTATGGCATTCAGCAGTCGCTGGAGCACCAGAACAGCATGGATGGAGGATTCCCGGTACTGGCTATGGCATTCAGCAGTCGCTGGAGCACCAGAACAGCATGGATGGAGGATTCCCGGTACTGGCTATGGCATTCAGCAGTCGCTGGAGCACCAGAACAGCATGGATGGAGGATTCCCGGTACTGGCTATGGCATTCAGCAGTCGCTGGAGCACCAGAACAGCATGGATGGAGGATTCCCGGTACTGGCTATGGCATTCAGCAGTCGCTGGAGCACCAGAACAGCATGGATGGAGGATTCCCGGTACTGGCTATGGCATTCAGCAGTCGCTGGAGCACCAGAACAGCATGGATGGAGGATTCCCGGTACTGGCTATGGCATTCAGCAGTCGCTGGAGCACCAGAACAGCATGGATGGAGGATTCCCGGTACTGGCTATGGCATTCAGCAGTCGCTGGAGCACCAGAACAGCATGGATGGAGGATTCCCGGTGCTGGTTATGGTATTCAGCAGTCGATGGAGCACCCGAACTGCATGTGCATCAGACTGGATGCAGACACTGTTGGGGCAAGAATTTTCAGACCACCTCCTTTGACAAAAGTCAATGGAAGAGTCAAGAGGGAGGGTGCCGACAGGGCCACACACTGTTTAACTCAGCCATCTACATCTGTATTGTTTTAACATTACAAAAATATAGAAGAGAAAGCCTTTGAAAAATCACTTTGCAGTAGATCTGTTCTCAAGCTCCGAGAATTCAAATATTTACACGTAAATAAGCATCAAAACAAGCCCTCACTGTCCTCTTCAGCTGCAAGTACAGTTGAGCAATTAATCCTCAAAGTCCACAAGAGAAACTGCAAGGAGCTTAAAGTCGGGTCTCAGCACTCTGCTCTTCCTGTGAGTTTACATGAGAGATTAGAAGGCCTGCACGCTGGCAGCTCACTGATAGGAGAAGACAGCAGAATGGGTTAAGCTGCTAAATTGTACATGTTTTTGCTTGAAAGTTAAGAATTGCTCCGTAGTGCCTGCAGCTAGAAAGGTCCGTAAGGACTTGTTTGAAAGAATACCTGAACCCTGTGCACAGCAAAGCAAGGAGCGGGAAAAGGTTTAGACATCAGTATTACCTGTTGACTCCCTGCAGATCTTTTAACCATTATCGCCTTACCATACATTGCACCATCGCTGCGAGGAGGTGGCCATCGCTGCGAAGAGGCAGGGCTTTGCTTCATCATGTCAGCAGTGCACACCCAATGACTAATTGGGTAACGGCTATGAAGCAGCAGGAACAATGGAGGAAGAAAAATCCCACAGAATGAATGATGCAGAAGCCAGGAGATTCTTGCACTGCACTGTCATGTACTGCGTCACCTCCAGCAAGCAGCACAGGAGCGAAGTCTTCAAATCTCACAGGCAGTACTGCTTCTCACACAGCAGAGTTTTGGTACAGCAGAGTTTTGGTACAGCAGCACCTGCTCACATGAATGGCAACGCACCTCCCGCACCAGAATGCATGGTGCAGTGTATTAATCGCACAGAACTGTGTGATTAATGCACTGTACTATTGTGAATGGGCCCTCAAAAACACTGACAGCCACACACAGACACAATCTCACACACATACACACTCCAAAAATAGTTACATAGTTACATAGTTTTACATAGTATTTGAGGTTGAATAAAGACATTAGTCCATCAAGTCCAACCTATTAGGAGAATGTTTTTATTTTATTAAGATCCACCCATTCTCCCTACCTTACAAGAACTGGAGTGAATCCTCAGCCTGGAGTCCAGTGTGGAGCGCCATCCATATTTGGATTGCTTGTACAGCTCCCTTGTGCGTCCTGTAGAGGTGCCAGAATGCGACGTCACTCCGATCCAAAAGTTTCCCAGCACACTCACCAGCCAGCATGCTAAAAAAACCTGTCTCACCGCTAAGGTTAAAAACAGAGGTTTTTAGATACACGTCTTCTGCAGAATATGTGAGAGCCGCACCACCTCGTCAAGGCCCCTCTGTGTAGTGCGGTCCTAACTCTAACCTATTAGAGTCTCCATCTTGGTGCAGGTTCGCTAGGAGGCAGCCCAACCTCCTTAAAAGGCACAGGGACACACAAGGGACCCCGCACATCACAATGGCAGCTGAGACCCCCAGTGTGTCACTGCGCCAAATCAGTCAAGCAAAACAAATGGCAAACGCACTCCTCAACTCATAACCAGCTTTCAACCAAGGTGCACATGGAAGGGCTTTATACAGTACAACAGCAAAAAGTTTCCCAGCACACTCTGTACTGTATAAAACCCATCCATGTGCACCTTGCTTGAAAGCTGGTTATGAGTTGAGGAGTGCGTTTGCCATTTGTTTTGCGTCACTCCGATCCAGACACCATACCCCCAGCCCACCCCGCCTCAAGCTGACACTTGGCGCCAGGCAGCATATTTTGAATGGCTCCTCAGCACGAGAACTGACAGTGCTGCGCCAGGGGAGACTGAGAAGCCTCTCACCTAGCGCAGTGGAAGGCATGCGGCGACCAACTGAACACAAGATTGCAACCCACCAGTTGAGAACCACGGTTCTATACCATAGCATATTTTTTCCATTTTTGAATCCAAGCCAACTTTAAAGCCTGCGTTTTCAGATATTCAAACATTGGCATTGACTATAGCCAGGCTGCAGTTCTACTTTATGGTAAACACGGCAATTAAAATATAAAATTAATTTAAAATGTGCCCACTGAAAAGTACCCCGTGCTTTTCCTTTAAGAAGCTGGCAGGTAAATTGGGCATAAAGCAGCCACCCAAACCTGGGGTATTGGCTGCGGATAGACTTTGTGGCTCTGGAGTATTAAGATCACTATCTCTTCATCTTCATTGCCTTTGGTCCAGCTCCCACCAGCTGTCTGCCTTTACATACCGCATGCATGGATTTTATACCCCTGAGCAGAAGGCATAAAACGTTTCCCATAGCAACACAACACACAATGTGCTGCAGTTTCCAAAATTTCAGGTTGTCTTGTTACATGGAAAACCCAGCAGACAAACCGGCTCTTTAGTGTATGTGATGTTCTGGCATTAGAGCAACTGGGTGGAAATGTCCAGCTGCAGCACAGCACAGCTGAAAAAACACTGCAATGGTGCAGTCCAAAGCTTAAAGGAGAACTATGAGGTGAGCGCTTTTCACTCACCTCATAGTTCTAGCCGACCTGTGACAATGAGACTGTCACAGGTCGGCTCAGTAGATCGGGAAGTGAGCGAACACATACCGGCGTTCGCTCACTTCTCGATCCTGTCACGGCTCTCTGCCGTGACAGAGTAGGGGCTGGATTCCCCCCTCTGCCAGCGCTGACTGGCGGATTGGACGGGGGAGGGTACAGCTGGCTCTGCCTCTAGATAGGCAGAGCCAGCTGTCACTCACGCAGCTGGGCGGATCCATACATAATTGTCGGATCCGCTTCAGCATCTCAGTATACCGTGAGCTGTAGCTTGCGATATACTGAGCTTAGGGTGACGGGAGGACGCTAGTTTGTGTCTTCCCGTTACCCTAAGGAGAACTATGGGGAAAAGCCCTGACCCCATAGTTCTCCTTTAATTTCCAAACCTGCACTGAAGGAAGGAAATGAAAACGGCTCCTGGAAAATATTTATTATCTTCATACAAAAACTAGATCAACAGACCTGATAATAGATCGGAAACTTAACGTAGTGAGGAGATGAAAGCTCTCACCTGAGCACAAGTAGTACAGTCCAACATCCCCAAAAAATCTCTCATCTTCACTCCACATGGACACAAAAAATGTCCGCTGAGAACTCACATATGGCCTGAGTCCTGGTCATTCTGGGGAAAAGTCTTATAAATTACATTTGTTTTTCTTTACAAAAATGTAAAAATATCACATTAAGTCTTTAATGTGCACGTTCCTCCGCACTGCATTGGAAACGCCTTCATTAAATCGAAACCAAACATGGCTGTTCCCCACGGCCGATCCAATCCTCTTCTCTACAGGATCCTCTTGGTTTGAACCCACTGCAGATATAAAAACAGAGAACATGAATTGTACGGGGTGGTTGGAAGTCTCTTACCAAATCAAACTCCAGCCTTCCACCACAAAGCAACAAGAACGGGCATGACATGACAGCAGACCCCCGTCGCCCCTTAAATACCCACAGAGCTTCCTGCTGCCCTCTGTAGTTCTGAAAACCCTGGAGGGTATTTATCAAGACTCTGAAGGTGACGGGCACATTTGTCAGGCTCATATTTTCCTTTTTCCATAAGGGCCAACAAAATGTGAAGCTATCTGGGACAGAAATACTGCCTATGAATATATTGTATTCTTATTTTTCAACCAGTAGGTGGAGCTGTAGCCTCATTTGCATAGGTTTTCTATGGTCTCCTTTGCTCCTGTTGTAAAACAATCTGCAGAGCTACAAAGCACAATAGCTCAAGCTGAAATGCGCAAACACGAGTTGAAACAGCATAAAAATAAAAAGGTTTTCAAAGTCTTACAGATCATTTCCTTCAGAAAGCAGGCCCATCCCAAACAGAGAAGCCGGCCCCCTGCTAGCGTGTGGAAGCAGTGGTCTCTCTGCAGTGGTCAGACATGCTGCCTGCGGAGTCAAAGCTAGAGCTTTCCAAATCAGCAGGAAATGTGATTTTGGTGAAAACCCATGCAGAATTCAGAATTACTGCATGCACAAGTTTGTGGGCAGGTACCGGTCCTTATGGGTGGGTCAAAAGAATCCGAACTCTTAATAGCAGCTGTTCCCAAAGAAAGAACCTTGCACTGTGTGGAAGTGGTGGTCTCTCCGCAAAGGTCTGACACACCTGCAGCGTTTGAGCTCCCCCTATCAGCAGGGAGCATAAGCATTGCTGATTTCAGAGCTGTAGGAGTTGACTTAGCAGGGGGGGTGTCGGATCTCTGCAGAGAGACCATCCCATCCACACCGCACAGCAAGGTTCTCTGGAGCATGCTGGCAGGGCGTAGTTTTTTCTGCTCTTAAAAGGGCCCCTTCACACTAGCCTGTCCTCTGAAATGCTGCACTTTAGTGGACGGGCTAATGCATAGTGACATCTCTGGTGGTGTGCATTGTATCACACACTGCCGGAGTTGTCAGTTTGCATTTTTTTTCTTTCTAACTTTACGTGGCATGTACAATGCGTACGCTCAGGTCCCTGCACACCAGCGTTGTCTGTGGGGATCCAGTGCACTGTGATAAAACGCAGCATGTTTGCATGTTATTGCAGCCCAGCACACCCACGCTGTGCTGTGAACAGGACACATAAACAGTTGTTTTCTATGTGTTCCAGCGGTGACCTGCATTGATCAGGTGTGGTACAACACATGTCACCAATAGATGTGTGCACGGGCCCTAAGACTTTTATTTTGATGCATGTGGAATGTATTTAGCCGATTTAAACTGAGCTTTAAAATAAGACAAAATGAAAATAAAAAGGTGTCAAAGATCCATTACAGTTTCCCTTTCAAGCACCAGGCAATCTCCAACTCCGGCATCTGGTCAGGGCAATTGTATGTTAAGAGATGAAGCGCTGCACAGTTTACGGTAAGTGCAGAGTGGAGAGGGCGCGCTTCAAACACAGCCGACATCGCACACGAAGCAGCTCATTTGACTGTCAAATTAAAGATATATAAATAAAATAATGAGGCCGCTGGAGGAGCTCTCATCTATAATTCAGAGCAGAGAATTGCGGCCTGTAAGAGTGAGAAGCGTGAAGCTGAAGACTGCGGCCCGTTCCTGCAGCAATCATCTACGCATGTCGTCATCCTTTCCCTCACAAATCTATACAGCGCGTCTCTTATCTGCCTTCACCGTCTACTATCATAAAGGTACGCACACACCGTGCAACCCAAATATAGCAGTCTGAAGGAGGTAATCATACCCAAGGCCTCTCTGCTGCCTGGCCTCCGGGAGGGTTGGCTTTTTGTCTGCTTTAACTCCGACCTTACTGGGACCAACAAAAATAAATAAAAAAAGTCATATCTGTGATGCAACTCCAGGCAAAGCTTTTATAAACCCTTGCGGTGGGTACACCTCCGCACCTCAAGGGTTAACTGCTCATTTTGGCCTAGGAGGAAAATAAAGTTATAATCACCTGAACCTTGGAGCCGGCTGGCTGTGACAGTGCTCCTTCCTGCTGGTTTCCTCTCCTATGCTCCAGCGATGGTATGTCCCTTGGTGTCCTCACGTCCTATATCCAGCATCGGCTACAAACTGGCTTCCCGAGGTGACAAGGGTGGACCATGTTTGTACATGGCGTGTCAGCATATCTACTTGCAGCCTCTGCCTGGGTGAATGTGACAAGGTGACAACATAGGAGCACAGTTGGGAGATAGTAGTCACTCCATGACTGCCTGAAGAAGGATCACCAGGTATTATTTTAACAAAAGCCATACAAGGATTAAAACCAACATCTGGAATGACATCAACATGTTCTATGCAGATTTTTGCGATTCGTTTTAGACCTATTTTCATGCTGTAGGTTGTATTCGGAGATGGGAAGCGTTCTGTCACGGTCAGATTTAAGCCGGCCCTGGAAGATGTTGGCTTTCAACCCAACTGGCTGCTGTGGAAAAATACCATTTGTTTCCTGGGACAAAGGCGGCTCCCTATCATAGCAGACAGGGACAGATGGCTAGAATGTCTACACAATGTTATCTCTGCCATGTGAGTGACAATTCCAGCGTCACCAGGGGCCGCGGCCATCGGCTGCATTGATTTTCCAACATGAACGGCGAGATTGTCATCCATCAGGAAGGGATGTATCAATACCTGAACCTGCTCTGTGCCGTTCACAAAAGAGGTGGGGGGGGGGGGGGGGGGTGATGTCCTCG
>NW_017307343.1:460964-472250 GCF_000935625.1 Nanorana parkeri
CACTATCTGCCTCCCAAAGAAATCCTTCTCGGGCTGTAAAAATGAGAAAAGGAAACGGAATCAGAAATTATGTTTATACTTCGGTCACAGCTACAAAAAATATCGCCAGCACTTTTAGCAAATGATGCACTGAATTTTTAGAACGGGTCCAGCAACACCCTCTCCAGTTCTTTTAGCTTTAAAAGGCAGAAGGGTTGAACATCTTTTCCTGCAGTCTTTGGTAGATATCCTGTTGCTTCCTGTTGTGTCACCAGGACAGGACGTTAGAACACTCCAATAGGTACACTGACAGTAATGTAAGTCTTCAAAAGACCTCCTGCTTTACAGCTCCCTCATCTACGCCTCCCATGCTCGCCTCCAGGACTTCTCTAGAGTCTCTCCCATCCTATGGAACTCTGTACCCAAACCTGTTAGTCTATCTCCCACTCTGACTGCCTTTAGGCGATCCCTTAAGACTCATCTCTTCAGGGAAGCCTATCCCACCTCAACCTAACCACTGAACCATCACATTCTCAAACAATTCATCCCCACACAGCTACCTCCTCATGTATCACTTGCCCCTCCCTTTTAGATTGTAAGCCCTCAGGGGCAGGACCCCCCTTACCATCTTGTCTTGTAATGTCTTCCTTATATTGTAAAGCGCTGTGCAAACTGTTGGCGCTCTATAAATCCTGTATAATAATAATAATAATAGCAGTGGCACGTGGTCCCTGGTGACAGCAGCGGCACCTGGGGTCCTTTGGGAGAGCAAATTTCAACACACAACGCCTACCGGAGAGCAAAGTATAAAACTTGTTCTTCTACAGGGGTCTGCTGTGGAAAGATTATCAGGTCTGGTGATAGGGTCACTTTAAGATGCATTGACACCTTTAGATGCAAGGAGCACACACAAAAGAGTCACCGCTCCTCCACGGCTCAGGAAAGAAATCAGCCGGGTGCTTGCCGCTGGGAGCATGTCCTTGCTCTAGTATGAGCCCATACAAACAGAAGGAAAGGTGGCCGCACACCGCATTCCACTGCAACGGTTTATTGAAGCTTGTACCACATCACTCGTGTCCCACCCAAGGTCCGCCAACGCTGACACGTTTCACCCAATCTCTTCCACTAAGCTTGTGATTGGGTGAAACGCAACAGAGGGGAAGGACCTTGGGCGAGTGATGTGGTACAAGCTTCAATAAACTATTCCAGTGGAGTCCGATGTGCGGCCAGATTTTCTTCTGTTTGTATTGGTGTTTGCCTCTGCATATATCCCCATTGGCGAGATTTCGTTACTTAGGGTCATCAAGACATGGAGAGGGGGGGAAATCTCTCTGAAGTTAACACAGAGATTATAAAAAATCTGAGAGCTTCTGGCTCAAAGATAGAAGGAAAAAAACAAAACAAAAAAAACTTCTGATCAGAGTGCCACCATGGTGTTGCTGGCGAGGCCCCAGGATGAAACACTTATGCATGGAAATATCAGGTAACCTCTGCAGCAAGTAAAAGTAATGGCACAACCCAGTAACGCCTGAAAATGTTGCATCTAATCTCACTGATCTCCTGAGCCGTGTTACATCCTGGCAGCCAGTTGTCCTATTCACTCAATTCTTCTGTGTACTGCTACCTGTATCAGAGCCTGGGAAATTGAAGCCAAGTGTTAGAATCCAAACATCGCCCTCTAATTCTCAGAGCGACAGTCTGCACGGCAGACAGTCCTGTGAGAAGAAGCTGCGGTCCCCACCCTCAAACAACGCTATGCTCCGTATTATTGGATTCTATAAATGTCTAATGATAACCGAGTGGACTTTGTGACTTCAGTACATTGACAAGAATGTCCAGGCAGGTCACTATAACCAATGACTGATCTGCATCAGAGGCAGCACAACAAAGCTAGTATAAAGTATCTTCTGCTGCCACTATCAGTAAATATCCACCAGATGGCTCTACCTTCTGCTCAAACGTCGTCTTCTTCATGATGTTCTCCAGGCGCTGCTCGTGGTTCAGTGAGCTCGGTTTAGCGGCAGGTTTGGCTACAGTCTTTTCAGCGTTCTTTTCTTCCTTTTTGCTGGCAGCGTCCTGGCAAGAGACAATAAGATTTACCAAGAGCACAGAAATCTTTACCAATTTCACATACGCCCAACCACTCAGAGGAGAGCACTGCCACCCTATAGTGCTGGTACCCCAGAACACAACCCGCATGGAATTCCTATGCTCTCTGTTTACCCGTAAAGGATACCTCACACACAAAAACATCCTGGATGGCTTCTATCAATATTAGCCAAATTCTGTGTAGGTGTGTGTGGAGTGTGGTACGGGTATTGGGCCAAGTTCCTTTGAGGGAAGGAACGAATGTGTATTCTGTGAAGATCTGCACAATAAGTCAGCACTTTAGAAGATACTTTATTTCACAGGTGGATTCTCAAGGAGGACAATATCTTCAGGAGGTTCCAGTTTCCTCTCAAAGTCTAGATAGAGTAGATCAGGTTATATAGTGAGGTGGGCTGAAAGGAACCGAAAATACCCACAAAACCCGTGTGAAGCACAGTAGGCTCTTACAAAGACAAAAGGCATCTGCATGTCTCACTTCCATCACAAAAAAAACCCCACAAAGGATCTGTTCTTTAATTTGGGATAGTGGATGCAGCCATGTGAATCATCCCTACCAGGGGTAGGCAACCTTGGCTCTTCAGCTGTACTGAAACTACAAATCCCATAAGACATTGCAAGCCACAGGCATGACTTCCAGAGGTGGAAGCATGGTGGGATTTGTAGTGTCAGCACAGCTGGAGAGCCAAGGTTGCCTACCCCTGCCCTAGGCCCAATGTGCATCTGGATTTGCTGCTTTATACCCTAACATTACAGAACCATTTGTCCAAGCTGCACACAGTTCTTTCAGACATGTTGGCCATCATCAGTGCAGGGTATGGAAACCATGGCTTCTATGGGTCGGGGCTTTTGGGAACCATTGAGAAAGTATAACTAGATTTTCATCCGAACCTTCGATCGAAAAATCTATTCAGAAGATTCGGTAATGCCGTCAGAGACTTGACGAGCGTCGTTTGAAATTTGGGTTTGAGTTGAACATTGCAATGAATGGAGTTTCTTTAATTAAAACCCCATTCACTGTTACAATTTTGGGCATTCAAGAAAAAAAAAATTCCCATCCTGCTCCTTTGATTGCCATTGAAAGAGATTGTCAATTTGACCCCATGAACCATTAAAAGACAAATCCCGCCACCCCCTTCCCAATCCTGCTGTAAGTACTTGCCTTAAATGATGCCTCTTAATCCGATCTTCTTCCTGTAGTTTTCAGCTGTCCCTCCAGTGCTGTGTGCGGGTCTCCGATCCAGCGCTGACTCCTCTGTCCTCCTCTTCTCATATGTCCCACGGTGTCTGCATGCAGGTGCACGCTGCTCCATAGACTTACCTTGTGTCTCTCCTCATCTGCCGGCCGAACATCTGAACCGGCCCCAAGATCCTTTGCGGCCGCCCGAGACTCTTTAGATGTTCGGACGGGAGCGTGCGGCGAAGACACAGGTAAGTTTAAACCCTTTTTAAAAAGGTTTTTTTTAAATGTTTTTGCATATCCCTACTGCTTGCTAGCCGTGTATATATGCAAAAACGTGCGAGGGTTTAATAACCCTTTGAAGATAAAAAAAATGTTTTTCCCCAAATTTTTCTTTTCGAAAGTACATTTTACTGCTGCATGGACAGTTTGAGCTGGAAGAAGTGTAAACTGCTATGCAAAAATTCCATCCATACAAAGCCAAACTATGTAAATGTTCATTATGCAAATGATCTCTTACAGATCTGGTTTTTAATAATGCATTTTGTTGGGTGAGGCAGTTAGCAGTGACAAGCGCTTATACAAACAGAAGTATGGCTAGGTACAATTGTTTATGTTTAAAAAGAAGCGTTTTAAGCGTAACTTAATGAGTAATAACAATTCCAAAAAGCAGCTCTGACTGCAATACCTAAAGGGTTATTAAACCCTCGCGTGTTTTTGCATATATCTATGGCTAGCAAGCAGTAGAGATATGCAAAAACACTAAAACAAAACAAACCTTTAAAAAAAAAGGGTTTAAAAACTTACCTGTGTCTCCGCCGCGCGCTCCCGTCCAAACATGCGCAGTTCAGATGTTTGGCCGGGAGAGACACAGGGTAAGTCTATGGAGCAGCGTGCACCCGCACAGACTCCGTGGGACATCAGAGAAGAGAAGGATATATGTTCGCTCACCTCCCGATCTACTGAGTCGACCTGTGACAGTCTCATTGTCACAGGTCGGCTAGAACTATGAGGTGAGTGAAAAGCGCTCACCTCATAGTTCTCCTTTAATGTCACTTTAACTCCTTTTTTTTTTGGTACTGTCCCCCTGCAAAAAGAACTCCCCAAGATCCGGCGTCACTCAACTTCTGAACTGAATGATGCCTAGCGTCATCAAACCCACTTCCTGTGAGCTCAGGCTGCCAGAGACACACTGACTGGGGGGCGGAGTTATCAAATCAGCCTGGACCTGCCTCCCAGCATCAGCCAATTCCAAAAATGTATCATTCTTTGGCAAATAAACGTATTAAAACTGATACCTTCCATGGCACGGTTGAAGAGGACATTTGGATAGCTATGGATCTATTTTAATACATCCTCATGTTTCATCATCCCCTTTTGCTGTACGAGATGCAGACATTCCGGCGAGATTGGCTGTTAATGGCTGTTTGCGTCTTTCCAGTCGGGTCTCCGAGATACCGTGTAAACAGAGAGGCTTCTGGGATTGACATGTTCCCCAACTGTGGTCCTGCGGGGAGCCCTTGGCATGCATCCGGTGACTCCTGACAATCGTTAATGCTCTACGGTGACTACAGGTAGAAGGGATGCGATTCTCCCTCTGCACACGACAACCCACGAGGGTGTATATTTAAAGTAACCAACGTCACTACTGTTTTCTTTTTTTCCCCCAATTAGTGAATGAGCGTAGTGTGTGCGAACGAAAAAAACCTAGCAACTATAACTAGTCAATGAAACGTCAAAAGTCATCTGCAGATCAAAAATACATCTACAGAAGAACGACAACATCATGCGAATAACAAAAAGGGAACGCCAGCTGAAACACCATTCGTGTGTAAAACTATCACTCTGTAATGTGCATGTCAGTGAGGGAAAAAAGTAAAATAGACATTAAACTATGATCGGTTTATGTTATCTGCAGCCTTGGAACTCACCTTGACGGCACTAGATCCGCTCCTATTACCTTTCTTATTCAGATGCATGATATGTTCCAAGGTTATAGAAGTCACTGGTAAGAAGTTAAACATGCGCAGTTCAGATGTTTGGCCGGGAGAGACACAGGGTAAGTCTATGGAGCAGCGTGCACCCGCACAGACTCCGTGGGACATCAGAGAAGAGAAGGATATATGTTCGCTCACCTCCCGATCTACTGAGTCGACCTGTGACAGTCTCATTGTCACAGGTCGGCTAGAACTATGAGGTGAGTGAAAAGCGCTCACCTCATAGTTCTCCTTTAATGTCACTTTAACTCCTTTTTTTTTTGGTACTGTCCCCCTGCAAAAAGAACTCCCCAAGATCCGGCGTCACTCAACTTCTGAACTGAATGATGCCTAGCGTCATCAAACCCACTTCCTGTGAGCTCAGGCTGCCAGAGACACACTGACTGGGGGGCGGAGTTATCAAATCAGCCTGGACCTGCCTCCCAGCATCAGCCAATTCCAAAAATGTATCATTCTTTGGCAAATAAACGTATTAAAACTGATACCTTCCATGGCACGGTTGAAGAGGACATTTGGATAGCTATGGATCTATTTTAATACATCCTCATGTTTCATCATCCCCTTTTGCTGTACGAGATGCAGACATTCCGGCGAGATTGGCTGTTAATGGCTGTTTGCGTCTTTCCAGTCGGGTCTCCGAGATACCGTGTAAACAGAGAGGCTTCTGGGATTGACATGTTCCCCAACTGTGGTCCTGCGGGGAGCCCTTGGCATGCATCCGGTGACTCCTGACAATCGTTAATGCTCTACGGTGACTACAGGTAGAAGGGATGCGATTCTCCCTCTGCACACGACAACCCACGAGGGTGTATATTTAAAGTAACCAACGTCACTACTGTTTTCTTTTTTTCCCCCAATTAGTGAATGAGCGTAGTGTGTGCGAACGAAAAAAACCTAGCAACTATAACTAGTCAATGAAACGTCAAAAGTCATCTGCAGATCAAAAATACATCTACAGAAGAACGACAACATCATGCGAATAACAAAAAGGGAACGCCAGCTGAAACACCATTCGTGTGTAAAACTATCACTCTGTAATGTGCATGTCAGTGAGGGAAAAAAGTAAAATAGACATTAAACTATGATCGGTTTATGTTATCTGCAGCCTTGGAACTCACCTTGACGGCACTAGATCCGCTCCTATTACCTTTCTTATTCAGATGCATGATATGTTCCAAGGTTATAGAAGTCACTGGTAAGAAGTTATTGGTCTGTGAAAGCTGAAACACTAGATGGGATTCTTTTGGCAACTGGCTGTAAAACCTCTCAGGACGCCTCTGAAGGTAAAGAACCAGCGTAAGAGCCAGTTTACACCATCCAATGCATCCACGGCACGGTTCCGTGCCATGAACGCACTGGATCACATTAACAAAGCCTCCCCCATGTTCTGGGGCGTGGTGGTGCATTTATTTCAATGGCACCGTAGACATGCCCCCTGCCTGCCTGCTCAGTACCGCAATGCCCTGGCATTCCAGTGTGGTGCAATCTCCAAAAAATTGCATGGACTATTTTTTGCGCCCGCCCCACACTGGGACGCAGGGCATTGTAGTACTGCACGTTCTGGTGCAGACAAACTCACTGCAGGGGGAGGTGTGTCTGCGGTGCCATTAAAAAGGATAGCACCACCACGCCCCAGAACGAAGGAAGGCTTTGTTTATGCGATCCAGTGCGTTCATGGCACGGAACCGTGTGACCAGGACCTGAGGGTCATTGAGCCGTTCCCAAATATCACTAAAATATTATATATAAATAAAGTAAATAATGAGATCTAAAACATTATATGTCAATTATTATAGCTGCCTGACTGTCATGCTAATCTCCAGAAGGCCACCTGCACTCCTTACGGTCTCACGGTTCCATGGTATCAGTGGTGCTCAAGGTGATCGCACAGATGGCGCCGTGCAAAAACGAAAAGTAATCACATCGGTTCACCGGCACACACAAATATCCGTCATGCTAATCTTTTTGCTTCTCTACTTGAGTCCTGATCTGGAACATACGTATGCAGAGAAGGAGACCTGGCCTCATTCTCATGCATTTTCACAATGAGATCAGCAGCCCCTGTATTTCTCCCATAATGGGTTGAGTATAAAGCCGAGCTACAGGCACATCAACTTACACTTCAATGTATCCCTCAATAGTCACAAAGATATAAAACCTCTTTTTACGCTCCAAAAAGGTCTTTGCAAGCCCAGTTATTACTTTGTAGTGACATCATCACTGAGCTGCACATAATCTGTGCAGAGAGCAGAGCTGGGGGAGGGACCCAGGAAGCCCCACCCACTACAGGCTGCCTGCAGAAAATGGCAGGAGGGGGCCGGTACAAGACCAATCACTTTGCCCAAGCAGAGCGTGCAGCAATACACACGGCTTTTGCATGAGAACAATATTTGCTTATCCCGGAGTTCAGCTTTAAGGCCGCAGCCATTTGGATAATTCGTCTTCAGTGAGGATCAAGCACACAGGTTATGAAAACACATCACCGCTGTCCCTCAGCACTCACCCTTCCTGCGTTGCGTGCCTGCTGGAAGGCCTCCGACCGCCTCATCTTCTCCAGTTCAATCTCTCGTGAAATAAGCTGCTTGGCCTGGTATGTTAGCGGCTTGCGGGCTGGGAGGTCAGGGAACCTGCACACATCCTCCACATTGCTGCAAAATACAAAAACATTCATTAGAGCTAAACAAAGACATGGCGACCTATGACAACCTACCACTTTCATCCGGAGCATTTCATTTGGGTTGCCTATAACACAGGGGTGGGCAACTCCGGCCCTCCAGCTGTTGTGGAACTAGAGGTCCCATGAGGCATTGCAAGACTCTGACAGTTACAGGCATGACTCAGAGGCATTTTAGGATTTGTAGTTTAAGCACAGCTGGGGACCGGAGTTGTCCACTATTGCTAAAACAAGATCCTAGCCAGATGTAGTCTCTAGCATTTCGAAAATGAAAAGCCAATTAGTTGTTAAAGACAGGAAATACAATTCCTTCTATACACAAGCACTAATGTATACTGCGGTGGCATCTATATGGCTTCCAAACACCAATGTACACAGCAGTTGCATTCATATGGCATCCAAACACCAATGTATACAGCCGTGGCACTCATATGGCATCCAAGCACCAATGTATACAGCAGTGGCATCCATATGGTGTCTAATGTATAACACAAATGTGGATTTCCTCCTCCTCCAAAAATAAAAGTAAAAAGGGGCACGTTTGGCCTCATTCAATTGCCCCGTACATTGTGAAGGGCCACATTTTGATGCACCGGGAGCTGCGGAAGCTGCTCACTGCAAAAAATGGCCCTTTACACTATGAGGCAAAGCAGCTAGTGTGAATAAGGCCTAAAGCACAAAGGCTTAAACAGAGGCAACTGCCTCCTCTCCAGTTCCAATGTGCTTTGTGTGTTGGCGCCATATTGCCCCTTATATCCAAGTATCAATTCATAACAACTAGCCATCGCCCACAACAACCAATCAAATTTCATGTTTTACACCACATATGCTGATTTCTTAGACACTTAATTAGCAGCATCTATTTATCCAAGTCGGTGCAGCATGATTATTAACAAAGGAAAGAATGTTAAAAAGTGTATCTAAAGCCAAAAAAAAAAAAAAAGTCATATATTGCAGCTTATCTATTGGGATTTTGAAAACAGGGGCAGCAGCTGGAATAGCCAAAGTCAATATTTGAGCTGGGCTCTTTTTTAATGATAAAGAAATAGGAGAATAAATAATGTACAACAAATCTATTTCAGGTGCAATGTGTTATAAAAGGTGAACGTGGGTTTCCATTCCCCCCCAGCCTTGAACTGGGAGACCAGGAGCTGTATTCGGTCTCTGGATTCGAAGCGAGAGATGGCAGAGAGGCTGCGTGGTGATTAAATGGCAGGGGAAGGCATCTATAGAGTGGGCTGCCATCTGCTTCCCACGAGCGTGCGGTGCATGTGATAGCAGGAGCGGGCTGATAACAAGCGGCAGAGATGCGTCGCATAATCCGGTCTCCAGGAGAAGCCACCCCTGAGATTATGTAACCAGCAACACATTAATAACATTGCTCTGATTCATCCGCCGGCGACGCAAGGTGCGACAGGTGCCATAGAAAATGCCTCACCGTGCCCACTGCAATTTCACTGGTACGTCTCCGGCTTGGCCGACGTGTGAATAAAGAGCACATATAGTAATGATTCCTAGTCCTCATCTCTAGAATAAAAGGAATGATTGCTGCCCCCATGGAACATCCCATAGGAATCCACAAACAGCTCCTTGCCCATCTCTTGCAAAACATACCTGGAAACATTCAGGATATTGTATGACCGCCTTAAAAGAGAACCTGCCAATAACTTAAAAAAAACAAAATTGCTGGCAAAAGGATAAGAAAAATTATTTCCAATGAGCTTTGTCCTTTCCGTAATTGATTATTTACTAGCAATGCGCCTTTGATTGAAAATTTTACTACTCCAAGAGAGTTAATTCCCTAGCACGAGGGTGGGCAACTCCGGCCCTCCAGCTGTGCTTTAACTACAAATACCAACATGCCTCTGGGAGTCATGCCTATGACTGTCTTACAATGTCTCATAGGACTTGTAGTTCCACAGCAGCTGGAGCTGCCCACCCCTGCCCTAGCACGATCCTCGCTTCTCCTTGCACATCATAGCCCTCTCCTGTTCTATAATGAAAGATCTAGACTTCGTCTGACTTGTCCGGACCCCTCTGCTGAGCCAAGCTTCCTTTTTTGGGGGCATTTTCACGATACCTTCCTTATCTGCTCAGCTTTAAAGAGTGACCAGTCAGTAGGTCCCCTACCATTCAATCTTTCTGTTTAATAAAACCTCAAGACTGAGTTACCATAACATGATTGCATACAATTATGAGCTTATTGAGGCCTACAACAACCGGCTGCAGGTTGGTGTAGGCTGGACAGTCACAATCATAGAGGTTCAGGCATGAAAGTTATACGCCGGACAGATGGCGTTCGCATGGCACCAGCACCACTAGACGGCACCGATGAGTATAGAAATTCCTTTGCTCCCCAGCGCCATCTAGGGGCACTAATGCTGTATGAATGGTGTATGCCACACTGCGTTTTTATAAATGAACCCCCTTCGTGTGTTTTGGGCAATCCACACCGAAGCCTAGCGTAGAATGTTTACAATAAATACATATTATAGGACAAAACAAGTTAAGGGATCACATGAAAAAAAGAAGAGAGAGTGGGCTGTAAGAAGCAAAGCAGGATGGACAACAGCACACCACTGTGCAGGAAGAGGAGTGACATTGTACTCACGGGTCAAGCTTGTAAACGTATTGCCCGTCCATGGTGCGCTCCTGGTGGTAGGTCAGGTTATAGGCCAGCATTGTATTGATCAATTCTGCCAGTTGCTGCTTCTCTTTCATGCTGTACAGCTGAGTGTTGACCTGGAGGAGCAGAGGACATAGAATGGGTCAGTGCAGAAGACTGCAATAACACTTCCATATGCTGTAAAGCGCTGCACAAACTGTTGGCGCTTTATAAACCCTGTATAATATAACAATCATATTAGAATGCATTGATGGGTGGATGTCGGTCTGGAGGAGAGGGACTTCTCAGGCAGCCTGTATTTACAGGTAGACCACTCTAGGTAAAGCCCACATGTTATGCCGAGCCGCCACGACCAGAAGAACCGAAATCCAATTAATTGGGCCAGGGACAATCAGGCTGGGGAGGAAAAGAATGGATGATGCTGGAAGTCCTCCAGCCAAGAAATAAGGTGGGCTCCATGTGAATTGCTGCAGCTTCTAATGCACATTGTGAGGAGCAGTGAAATCAGAGAAGCCATTTCAGTCCAGGAGAGGAGCCGGTACAACTGTGCAAGACTGAAGGGGAGGCCGGAGGTCAGATAGAAGACTGAAGGGGAGGCCGGAGGTCAGATAGAACAGTGCTCCCCAACCTTTTTATCGCCGCGGACCGGTCAACGTTTGATAATTTTACCGCGGCCCGCTGAGGGGGGGGCGTTGATTGTTTATATTTTAGATTGTTTTGATTT
>NW_017307343.1:472844-475904 GCF_000935625.1 Nanorana parkeri
TGTTTTGTAATTTTTCCGGGGCGGGGGGGGGGGGGGGGGGGGGGGGGCCTTGATTGTTTATATTTTAGATTGTTTTGATTTCATAATTTTAATTTCATTGTATTTAAACATGCCTTCAAAATAAAATACAGTTACACCAAAAAATATAAAGTGAGTGAACATTTTAACTCACTAGAACGATAAATCAATGAGAACCCTGAGCTTGTTTCTTTGCAACGAGACGGTTCCATCTGGGGGTAATAGGAGACAATGACACCCGAAGTGTGTTGCTTATGTCCAGTTTATTCCGTTGTTTTGGTTGCTGTCACTGCAGAAACCCCCGCTTCACACAGATAGGTTGTCGGAAATGGCAATAGGGTTCTAAGTGCTGTGGTGGCAATCTCAGGGTATTCCGCCATGACTTTAATCCAGAACACCGGCAGAGTTGTTGTCTCGAACGTAGTTTTAAGGCCGCCGTCATTTGCAATCTCCAGCAGTTGATCTTCTTCTTGCACAGACATGCTAGATTCGCCCGATTTGTTGACAAATGGGTCACCGATACACACCTTCTCTTTACCAGAGCTACAACGCCACTGCCGCTTGCAGCCGCTTAGCTCCAGACGTCACCTAAAACCGCCCCCATATCACGATATTTTGCGAATGCGCGGTATTGGTGCGGCTTTAGGTGACGTCTCTCAGCTCCCGATTAACCTCTCGTCCTGGAAAGTCGGACAAACCCGAGAGAAATACACCACAGTAAATAAAATGGAAATAATTTAATGTTCCTTGGGCGGCCCGGTACCATTTGATCCACGGACCGGTAGCGGTCCGCGGCCCGGGGGTTGGGGACCACTGAAATAGAAGACTGAAGGGGAGGCCGGAGGTCAGAAAGAAGACTGAAGGGGAGGCCGGAGATCAGACGGAAGACTAAAGGGGAGGCCGGAGATCAGACGGAAGACTAAAGGGGAGGCCGGAGATCAGACGGAAGACTAAAGGGGAGGCCGGAGATCAGACGGAAGACTAAAGGGGAGGCCGGAGATCAGACGGAAGACTAAAGGGGAGGCCGGAGATCAGACGGAAGACTAAAGGGGAGGCCGGAGATCAGACGGAAGACTAAAGGGGAGGCCGGAGATCAGACGGAAGACTAAAGGGGAGGCCGGAGATCAGACGGAAGACTAAAGGGGAGGCCGGAAATCAGACGGAAGACTGAAGGGGAGGCAGGAGGTCAGCTTCAATAGATTGAAAGAAATACTGAAAGCGAATAGAAATAAAAAGAAACCCAGTGGAGCAGTCTAATAGATCGGATTGCTACATGTATGGCCAACACAACTCTTACTGCAACAGATGGGTGGAGCTGGGAACTCAAGCATAGAGATCTTACCTCCAGAAGACTTGAAAGACATTGGAAACCATGGTCTACGGTTGAACGCGACATCGGAAACCATGGGCTACTGTTGAATGCGACATCGGACACCATGGGCTACGGTTGAATGCGACATCGGAAACCATGGGCTACGGTTGAATGCAACAACATCCACCAATAACTAAAGCCTTACATTCATGGTGGAGCTACCTTTTTAAAAAAATGGCTGCATCTGAAGAACTTTGTATCGCTCATCTAGGAATGAGGGAGGGGAAAATGTAAGGCCTAAACACACAGCCGGAGAGGTGGAGGGGGACGGTATAGATTTCCTGTTTACAAACACTTATCGACCATCAATTATTCATGGAGGAAAGTGAGCAGACACAGGCAGTGCATCCAAACATCGATCTAGGAGGAGCTGGTAACGTTTTTCTTGAAGGAAACATATTGATCTTGGCATTGTATGTGAGCAGCAGGTAAAGGGCATATATTAGATGTGTCAGACCTCTGCTATCACAGCCGCCGCTAATGACCGGCTCCTGAAACCTTTCCTCTCAACACTTTGACTAACTGGCAGCAGACACCTCCGGGATGAATTACAAGATTGCAGCAAAGCCGCGGACACATGACACGGGTACACGTATGTCTCCAGCGGTGATCAGATCTGAAGGCTCTGCTCACTGGCAGATATTTATTTAAAGAGAACCTGTCAGGACAGCTGCTGGTGCTATATCTGAGGCTTCTGTCCGCTGGTGGAGACCATCACTGTGTGACGCCTTAAAGTGGTGCTCGTTCTAGGACAGCATAGTCCTTGCTGTACTTTATTATGCACAGATCTGACCTGGAACTAGAATTGCTTCCAGGGGTTCATCAATGGCAGCGCTTTAAATTACGCTTATATGGAAAGCCGTCATGTATTTAAAGAAAGCCAGTGCAGGTTCAGTTCTAAATGTTTCTGCAGGATACACGGAAAACTAAATGGGACTCCGTCTTCTGGATCAGTGTTCCCTGGCACTAAGGCCTTAGCGCCGAGCAAAACATTTCTTAACTCTTGCAATCCAGAGGTAGCCCCACTGCAAGGGTTAAACGCTCGTTTTTGTCTGGATGCCAAAATAAAGAAATTAACCTCTGAGCCAGCTCCCTCCAGCCCGTCTCCTCCTTTACACTGTGTACGGGCCATGACGACTCAAGGGACCTTAGACCACTGCAGCGGAGAGAGGCTGGAAGGACCGGTCTAAGAGCAAGCCGGCTCTTTGTACCGCATGACAGGATTATCCCGTCACCAGTCATTAGCAAATGAACAAACGTGGCGGGATAATCCTGTCATCGGTCAGGAAGGGTTTAGGTAACATTGCAAAGGTCCTTGGCAGGGGAAGCCAAACTTTGGCCTTCCAGCTATGGTCAACTACAACTCCCATGAGGCATTGGCAAGACTCTCACAGCCACAGGCATGACTCCCAGAGGAAGGTGCATGGTGGGATTTGTAGCTTTACCACAGCTGGAGGACTGGAGATTGGCTACCCCTGTTCTATGGTAAGCAAAGACACACAGATCTATAACCCCAGTACTGGTAAAGTTCAGCTTATAAGGTGATGGACCCACACCAGGTGGACAATAACTGATTATTATAGATTTGTAGCTTATAACGTGCTTGTACACTATACTAGAAGACAGACAGGCAAGGTGAAAACAGAAAAAGAACCCCCCCCCCCCCCCCC